>NC_135533.1:4286151-4518509 GCF_045843805.1 Urocitellus parryii
GCCACTTGCTCAAGGTCACACAGGGTGTGTAAGAACAAAAGGTAGAAACCCTTCTTTAAGAAAAATAATATTTCCATGCTTCCCGATTGACGCCGTTGGCTCTGAGCAGTTCTGGGGTGCCCAAGCTTGTCCAGAATGGAGCCCGTCTCCCTCCCTGTGCCCCTCCAGACAAGATTTACTGGAGTCGAGTGAACCCCAGTTCAACCCTGTTCCCAGGTTGTAAGTGGTCGTTCCGCTTCAGACATTTAACTAAAAGCCCTTTCAGAGCGCCCGCTCCTGCCGGCCGGCTGCCAGCAATTAATGAGAGATGGAGAAATAATAAAAGGAGTCATACATTAACTATATTATCCCTGCACATCAGGGCCTCGTCCCCACCATCTCCTCCCTGTGGACCTTCTCCAGCAGGGTTGGACGCGCTGCCTCACCGCCTGCCGCGGCCCAAGCTCCCCATGGTACTGGGCTCCAGATGCCCACGCCTGGCTCCCCACCTCTCTGGTGGCGGTGCAGCGGGAGCGGGCACAGCACGACCTTCCTGCTTGGCTGGGAGAGGGAGCAGGAAGGGACAGGATGGCAGGTCTCACCAGTGGATGCTCACCTCTGGAGGACTGGGGTGCAGCCGGCCTCCTCTGTCTCACTGAAAGAAGGGTTTGGTGAAGAAGCTGGGGTCTGTGTGGCCTGCTCTCCAGGCCCCGTCCCCGTGGGCCAGGCTGCACTGCCTGGGCCTGGACCTCACACCTCGCTTGTCCGTGCCTCTGCTCTCCCCCATCTTCCTCAAATCACGGGGTCTGGGGTTACAGGAGAGTACTGCTCCTGGGCTAGGCCCTTCCCTACCCAGGCAGGGGATGCTGTCAACTCACCAGCTCTGATGGCTCCCCTGCTGCTGTGGTGAAAGTCACATGACATGGTCCTGACCAATGAGATGAGAGCAGAAGTAAGGCTGTGATTCTGGAAACTTCCATTGGCCTGACACAGCAGGCCCTCTTTCCTCCCTTTGCTTCTTTCCCTTCACTCTTCTCCATGCCTGGAGCCTAAGCAGCTGTTACTTCTGGGAAGGTGGCCCATCCCCTACAGCCATCAGCTGAACAGATGGAAGCCCTCAACTGGGGAGACTGTCAGGGAGCTGAAAGGGCCGGATCCTTGGCAGCCAGTTTGAGCTGCTGCACTTGCCATGGACCACCACCTTGGAACCTCCCCTAAATGGAGACAAAGGGTCCCAGACTTTCTGTTACTTGGCGCAGTTGCATTCCTTGTGGGTGCAGATGTCATCAGGGAGCACTCAGTGTTTTTGCTATAACCTTGGTGAGCACAGAGCACTGACCCGTCCACCCTGGCCCCAGCCAGCCTCCATCTGGATTCCTTGTCTCTCAGGCCTCCTCACCTCCTCCTCACTCCCTCTTGTCCTAGCCGCCCTGTGCTGATCTCTGGGTCCCTCTTCTTGGCTCTGCTGGGGGCCTCTCTCTGGCATCTCCTCTGCTCCCACCTTGGCTGCACTGTCAGTCCTGATTGTGTGGAGAAGGGAGGCCCAAGCCCTGCTCTGCTCTGCTTCCTGGGGGTCTTACGGAGAGGCAGAGCTGAGAATGGAGAGAGTCAGAAGCCCCCTCCCTGCTCCAGGCAGCTTCCCTGCGGCACGCAGCCTTGCTCTCTGCCTTCCTTCTCTGCCTGGCCCAGGAACTGGGCTCCGTCTGCGCTACCCAGGGAAATGACAGGCCTCGGGACAGCGAGTCTGGGGGAGTTGGCTGCAGGACCCACCAGCCTGGCAGAAGCCATGGGGCCAGGAGTGGGTCCCTCAGTGCGCTCAGGACGCCTTCTGGGGTTCGCTGCTGTGCATGAGTCTCCACTTTGGCCAGCGGTGGAGCTGCCGGCTCTTGGAGGCTGGGCGGAGGCTCCAGACCTGCTCTTTGCAAGGTCCCTGGAAAGCCTCGCTGCCAGCCCCCCGCCCCGCCGGCCTTGGCCCTCCTCCGGCCTCGGCCCTCCTCCGGCCTCGGCCCTCCTCCTGCCTCTCTTCCTTCTGGCCAAGAGCAGAAGCAAGTCCAGGCTTCAGTGGGAAGAGGCCAGGAATCCGGGGCCGCGAGGAAGGTGGGGACACAGAAGTCAAGGCTTGCCAGGCGAGCTCTGAGCAGGGCAGTGGGTGGGCACTGAAGTCTGGAGTGTGCTCTGCGCCTGCTGGGCCAGGGCGTCCCTGGGCCGCCTGCTGCCCGGGGGCCTTGTGCCTAAGCAGCTGTTCAGAAGAGGGATGAACAGCCAGGCCTGGTGGCCATGCCTCTAATCCTAGTGGCTTGGGAGGCTGAGGCAGGAGGATTGCAAGTTTGAGGCCAGCCTTAGCAACTTAGCATGGTCCTAAGCAACTTAGCAAGACCCTGTCTCAAAATAAAAAATAGGAAAATGCTGGGAATGTGGCTCAGTGGTAGAACACCCCTGAGTTCAACCCACAGCGTCCCCCCATGAAGAAAAAGGGGGTGAACAGTGGCCTGTGAGCCCCGTTTAGAAAGACGTGTCTGCAAATCCAGCTGACAGCTCTGCCGGCCGTGGGAGTGCAGCCCCACGGCTGTTGGCTGTGACAAGCTTTCCCAGTCCTCCAGCGCCTGTGGAGAGTCCACTCTGCCTAGAGAATAAACCCACAAGCACTCGTGAGCCACCAAGAGAGGGGCCTGGTCTTCCCAGGGCCCAGCGTGACCGAGACCGTTTAGTGCAGGGAGCCGGGAAACGCTGAGGTGCCGAGGACCAGGTGCTCCTCCCGCCAGGGGTTGCTTGTGGGTAAACTCACGTGCATATTCGTTCCGTTTGAGTATTTTGTGAATGGCTGAATCCTTTTTAATTCCCTTTCATTTCGAGCTTGGAAGAAACCTGCATCACCTTTCCATTTGGAGAGCTCATATTATTCACTATGGAAATCGAAAAGCTTTGCCAGATTGGAACTGAAATGTCAATTAATTGTCAATTCTTCACGCTGAGTAATTGATTAATTGGCACAGCGTTGATCTCTAAATCAGTGGTAATAAATTACCCGGTCCTTAATCTTGACCTTCAGAGTCTAAACTCTTCCAATTGCCTCTGTCCCTGTGGGGATGACGGATGACGCCGAGCTCCTCCGGCGGTGTCTGCTGCTCCTAAACTTCCTGTGTCCTCGCAGCCTGGCAGAGCCTGCGCCCGCTCCCTGGCCCTGCCCGCCGTCAGGCAGGGGAGCGGGCGCTGCCCTGGAGCCAGGCACTTCACCCAGTGTCCTGATCACCGTGGCGTCACGCAGAGCTAAGTTGAGAGGTGCCCGATTCATCATGACATTTTGGCTGAGGCACGGAGCCCTGCACTCCTCCTCCGTCCTGCGCGGCAGCCGAGCTCCCGTGTCTTCCCCTAGCCTCCCTCCTGAGCTCCCACCCTCCGTGGTAAGGGCTCACTCCAACCGAGGCCTGGTCTTCACCTCTGTTCGCCTCTGGGGCTGGACTGGTGAGGACGGCCTGCTGCCCGGGCAGTTCTGCTCTCAGCCTGGGGCCCTCCTGTGCCCACGCTCCACTCTTCCCTGGAGGGGCAGCCGCGGTGCCCCGATGCCACCTTTCGGGACTGTGAACCACCCGTCCTCCTGAAGCAGCCCAGGGCCCGGCCTCCCGAGTGACCTCTGCGCCACAGGAACCCACGCTGGGGCTGTTGAGGGGCCGAACCTGGGCTCCTGCCGCAGGGCTGGCACCCACCAGGCCCCTGGGGAGGAGGGGACTGTCTGCAGCCAGGTGGCTCGGCACTCGGAGTTTACCTGTTCAGTCCTTTTCAGTCAGTTGCTCTGGGATGGTGACCCGGGGGCTTAGGAGAACCGAGTTGAGCCCAGACACCAACGCACCTCCTCAGCCCTGGCTAACTCGCCAAGGCCCACACCAAGGCCCACGCCGCGGCTTCAGCCCTCCCCAGGGAGAATGCTGCTCCCAACTCCAAAGGAAGGCTGCTTTGGCCCGTCAAAGCCATGCCTGGCTCGCAAGGGCAGAAATGGCTGCTCCCCGCACCAAGGGGATGCCACAGAGCTGGGCCCAGCCAGAAAGATCTGGAAAGCTCTGTGTGTGTGTGTTTGGGTCACTGAGTGAACGTTTCCAAGGGAGCCAACAGCAGGTCGTCAGCCGTGGGGAGGTCTGCCCGGGAGGGTCACCTTCCCCTGCAGCAGAGGAAAGGGCTGTTCTGAGACGGGTGGGAACTGGCATCGTGTGCAGACTAGAGCGGGTGGAACTGGGCCCGACTAGGCTTCTGGGAGTTCATGCCTTTCCTGGGGTCCAGAGAGGTCAGTGCAGGGGAATGGACCTGGCCAGGCCCTCACAATGGGGTTTTCCTGTGGGCTGCTTCCCTGTGTTTGCCGCAGCTGACCTGGAGCAGCCTCCCTGCGTGGACCGGAGGGGTCCAGACAGGCCACGTGAAGAGGGACGGGGCTGGCGCCGTGGAGAGCAGGGTACAGGCTGCCGATCCTCACACAGCCGGGTACCAACTCTCCGTGTGAATCTCCCCCGCCGTGGCCTTAGCAGCACCACGTCAGGGAGAGCAGGTGGAGACCTGGCCCGACCGCACGGGACTGCGTCTGCCACTTCAGCTTGAAGTACCTCATCCAGGGCACGTGGGGGACATGAACACGGGTGGTGTAGGGTATGATGTTTCAGAAGTACCCGTTTTTTGTGATACTGGGGGTTAAACCCCAGCTCTGCGTGTGCTGGGTAAGGGCTCCACCATGTACATGACACATGTACATACATATCCACACACATGTGCACACATGTGCACACACATACACTCATTACATGCACATGTGCACACGTGCAAATCCACGTGCACACATGTAAACATACCTACCTGCATGCTACATGCATGCAAACATACACATGTGAACACATATGCAAACATATACACTCATACATGCATGTGTGAACACATTACATGCAGGTGCATGCATGCATGCATACAAAAATACACATGTGTGCACACACATGCAAACGTGCATGTACACCATATACCTGCAAACATGCATACACACGTGTATGCATGTATGCACATGCAGGCTTACAAACACCAACACACATGTGTCTATACATGTGTGAACACACATGTACTCCTACATGCACGTTCATGCATGCATCCATATATGCAAGCATACATGCACCTATGTATACATGCATGTACACGTGCAGAGATGCACACATATATATACATACATACATGCACACATGCAAACAATATATACACATACTCACATTCCCTTACCATACACATAAGTACACAGATACTCAAATCTGCACCACACCTACCTGTATACACCACATGCACACACACCTACATATACACACCCACACCCATGCTTACACCTGCACACCCAACCACACCTACCTGTATACACTACATGCACACACACCTACATATACACACCCACACTCATGCTTACACCTGCACACACACCCACACCTACCTGTATACACCACATGCACACACACCTACATATACACACCCACACCCACGCTTACACCTGCACACCCATCCACACCTACCTGTATACACCCACATATGCACACACACTTACATATACACACCCACACCCACGCTTACACCTGCACACACACCCACACCTATCTTTATACACCCACATATGCACACACACCTACATATACACACCCACACCCATGCTTACAACTGCACACCCACCCACACCTACCTGTATACACCCACATATGCACACACACCTACATATACACACCCACACCCACGTTTACACCTGCACACCCACCCACACCTACCTGTATACACCCACATATGCACACACACCTACATATACACACCCACACCCACGTTTACACCTGCACACCCACCCACACCTACCTGTATACACCCACATATGCACACACACCTACATATATACACCCACACCCACGTTTACACCTGCACACCCACCCACACCTATCTGTATACACCACATACACACACACCCATATACACAGTCACATTCACTTCCACCCCCACTTGCACGCACCCACAGGTATCCTCACATCTACGCACACACACTCACCCACACAGACGAGAAGCACATGTTGAGGGATCCAGGACGCAGAATGTGTTGGTTCTATCTGCTCAGTTCTGGAAATCTGAGCACTTTTACAAGAACAGCTGGGAGCATATGACACTGCATCAGTTTTAGGAAGCCCGGTTTGTGGCCTGGATTTGGAGTTTGCACTCAGGCTCTCTTCTGGAGTCACTGGTTTGCCACACCCTCTTCCTTTTATGGTGCTGGGGACTGAACCCAGAAACGTCAACATGCTCGGCAAGCTCCACCGCTGAGCCACCTCCCGGCACTTTTATTCTAAATTCGAGACAGGGCCTTGCTAAGTTGCCCAGGCTGGCCTGGGTCACAGGTGTGTGCCACCGTGCCTATCTGGTCACTAGAACTTTTTAAAAATGCTTAGGAGTAACCCAGGTGTGGGGGTGCATGCCTGTAATCCAGAGACCCAGGAGGCTGAGGCAGGAGGATCGCCAGTCAGAGGCCACCTTCGACAACTTATCGAGGTCCTGTCTCAAAATTGAAGGAGCTGGGGGTGCATCTCAGTGGTAGAGTGCCTCTAGGTTCAACCCCAAATGCCAAAAATAGGGTGAGTGAAGGGATGAGGCTTGCCAGAGAGCTGTGGTGAGGGGGTCCTCCTGGAGTACCCCCTTGGCCAGCTTTGTGGTAGGTCAGGGGTCCCATCCCCGGTGGCTTGCCATCCCTTTGGAAGAGCAGGCAGCTCCCAGGACATGGAGACCCACAAGCCGCCCTGCACAGAGGCACAGGGCATCAGCCAGATTTAGCCTCACCTGGCCTCCGCCGTCCTGTGTGACCGACATCCCCGGGTGACTGTGATTTATTATCGATGGATCGATACCCCTCCCCCCAATTTCTGTGTGTGTGAGCAAAGGCTGGGACACTAGCAGGGGCCCCCTGTGGTCTGCTGCCTCTCGGCAGGCAGAGCAGAGAGACAGTGGCCGCGTGGCCGGCAGGTCCGGGTGAACCTGCTGTTTCTCAGACTCCCAGAGGGACCGTGCCGACATTTAAGGCACGTTCCAGAGCCATGGGATGGCTCTCCCTGGGGATTGAGGGCTGTGGCTCAGCCAGCACACTCCACCCTGCCCTCCCACGTCCCTTGGCCTGAGTCTGGGGACAAAAGGAAAAGCAGGGCTCACCCGTCTTTCTCTCCCTTGATTCTCAGGTGTCAATAAAAATCTGAATAGATAGAAAAGTAGAAGCCCCAACACTGGAGGGACTTCCACAGAGGGTCCTCTACCCAAATGTCACTTGTTCAAGGCTACCTACCTTACCTACCTACCCACCTATCTACCTCACCCACCTAACCATCTACCTACCCACCTACCTACCTACCTCAACTACCTACCCACCTACCTACCTCACCCACCTAACCACCTACCTACCTCACCTACCTGCCTACCTCAACTACCAACCCACCTACCTAACCACCTACCTACGTACCTCAACTACCTACCCACCTACCTAACCACCTACCTACCTCACTCACCTAACCACCTACCTACCTCACCGACCTACCCACCTAACTATCTACCTCACCTACCTACCTACCCACCCACCTATCTACCTCACTCACCTAACCACCTACCTACCTACACACCTACCCACCTACCCACCTACTTACCTACCTCACCTACCTACCCACCTACCCATATACCTACTTACCCACCTACCCACCAACCTACCCACCTACCTACCTACCCACCTATCCACCTACCCACCTACTTACCTACCTCAACTACCTACCCACCTACCTGCCTACCCACCTACTTACCTACCTCACCTACCTACCCACCTACCCATATACCTACCTACCCACCTACTCACCCACCTACTCACCTACCTACCTACCCACCTACCTACCTACCCCCCTACCTACCTCAACTACCTACCCACCTACCTACCTTACCTACCTACCCACCTACCCACCCACCTACCTCACCTACCTACTCACCTACCTACCTACCCACCTACTACCTACCTCATCTACCTACCCACCTACCAACCTCACCTATCTACTCACCTACACACCTACCTACCTACCCACCTACTACCTACCTCATCTACCTACCCACCTACCAACCTCACCAATCTACCCACCTACTCACCTACCAACCTACCAACCTACCTACCTACCTACTACCCACCTACCTACCTATCTTACCTACCTACCCACCCACCTACCTACCCACCTATCTACCTCACCTACCTACCCACCTACCTACCTACCTCACCTACCTACCTCATCTACCTACCCACCTACCTACCTACCTACCTTACCTACCTACCCACCCACCTACCTACCTCACCTACCCACCCACCTACCTACCTCAACTACCTACCCACCCACCTACCTACCTCACCTACCCACCCACCTACCTACCTCAACTACCTACCTACCCACAAATCTACCTCACCCATTTAGCCATCTACCTACCTACCCACTTACCTACTCACCTACCTACATACCTACCCACCTATCTACCTCACCTACCTACCTACCCACCTACCCACCTACCTACCTACCTACCTGCTCACCCACCTACCTACCTCACTCACCTACTCACCAACCTACCCACCTATCTACCCACCTACCTACCCACCTACCTACCCACCCACCTACCTACCTTACTCACCTAACCACCTATCTACCTCACCTACCTACCCACCTACCTACCCACCCACCTACCTACCTCACTCACCTAACCACCTACCTACCTCACCTACCTACCCACCTACCTACCTCACTTACCTAACCACCTACACACTTACCTACCCACCTACTTACCTCACTCACCTAACCACCTACCTACCTCACCCACCTACCTACCTACCTACCTCACCTACCTACCCACCTACCTACCTATCTCACCTACCTACCCACCTATCTACCTACCTCACCTACCTATTTACCTCACCTACCTACCTCACCTACCTACCCACCTACCTACCTACCTCAACTACCTACCCACCTACCTACCCACCTACCTACCTCACTCACCTAACCACCTACCTACCTCACCTACCTACTTACCCACCTACCCATCTACCTACCTACCCACCTACCCACCTACCCACCCACCTACCTACCTCACCTACCTACTCACCTACCTACCTACCCACCTACCTACCTCACCTACCTATCCACCTACCTACCTACCCATACCTACCTATCTCACCTACCTACCCACCTACCTACCTATCTCACCTACCTACCCACCTACCTACCTATCTCACCTACCTACCCACCTATCTACCTACCTCACCTACCTATTTACCTCACCTACCTACCTCACCTACCTACCCACCTACCTACCTACCTCAACTACCTACCCACCTACCTACCCATCTACCTACCTCACTCACCTAACCACCTACCTACCTCACCTACCTACCCACCTACCTACCCACCTCCCTACCTACCCACCTCTCTACCTATCTCACCTACCTACCCACCTACCTACCTACCCACCTACCTACCTCACCTACCTACTTACCCACCTACCCATCTACCTACCTACCCACCTACCCACCTACCCACCCACCTACCTACCTCACCTACCTACTCACCTACCTACCTATCCACCTACCTACCTCACCTACCTACCTACCTACCTACCCACCTATCCACCTTCCTACCTACCCACCCACCTACCTACCTCACCTACCTACCTACCTATCTACCCACCTACCTACCTACCCACCTACCTACCTACCCACCTACCTACTCACCTACCTACCTCCCCAGCTATCCACCTACCTATCTATCCACCTCCCCACCTCCCCACCTACCCACTTACCTACTTACATCTACATCCCCCTTCCCTCCCTGTCTATCTACCTAACCTACCTACCTACCTGTACCTACTTATCTACCCCCCTATCTGTCTATTGGGGGGTGATGATGTCAAAAGATTGTCCTCTCTGAATTTGAGTTTTGAGTGGGGGTCTTACTCCATGTATGTATGATATGTCAAAGTATGGTCTACTGTCACGCAGAACTAAAAGGAGCAAGTGAAATCAAAAAGAAAAGACTTAGGCTTCCCTCGTAGCTGCCTCCCTCCCCAAGCCGAATTCCGACTAGACTGGAAGTCCTGCGAGGCATCCTCCCTGCGCTTCCCGTGTTCAGTCCTTTTCAAACCCAGGCCTGCCGGGCACAGGCGCGCTGCCGATCGCTCTGTGCTGGGGTGTTCTAAGGGCAGTGATGAGCTGGGTGAAGAATGGCCCCACTCAGCTGGTGACAGGGCCCTGGGAGCTGACCAGTTTTAGAGGAAGCCAGATCAGGACCCAGCTCGCACCCTGCCCCCAGGAGGGAGGCTCCCGGCCTGATGCCCCTGAGGGGGCGTTCCTGCACTCAGGGCCCCTGAGGACACTCACACCCTTGCCTGCCCCCTGAACCTTGGAGCAGAGGACAGGCGGCTGGTCCAGGCGCCCCGCACACAGTGGCCCCACACTCTGTGAGGAGGACTGTCTTACCACCAGCAGGAGGGGACGTGCGACGAGGCCGAGTTCCTTCTCAGAGGAGCAGGCTTTCAGCCCGGCCCTGTGCGCAGTGGGCGTGGGGGTGCATGCCCTCGGAGCCTGGGAGGCTGTCCCGGGCTAGGATGCAGAGAAGACCTGGACGGTGGGTCTGGGAGGAAAGCCGTACAGATCAGTACTCGGGGAGCAGGTCGGGACAGGCACGAGGGACAGGTGGGGAGGCCGTGGCCTTGCAGATAGGACAGGAAGCATTTAAAGCTAAATCCCACTTTTTACACCTAAAAATATAAAGCTGTCAATTTTCATTAAGGATGAAGCAAATGAAATCTAGATGGTGCCAAATAATTAATGACTTTTAATAACCCTAATAAATTTGGATTTCATCAAAACCATGTTGCCTCTCACCGCCGACGGCCAGGAGGAGTGGGCACCTGGGGGCAGCGCCTGGGAGACGGGGTGCAGCTGACATCCTTCCAGCCCATCCATCATCATTAAAGAGAGATAAGGACGGCAGGATGGACTGCCTGGCACTTGGACACGAGGCCTTTGCATTGAAAATTGAAGCCGTTAATTGTAACTGCTGTACTTTTGTGATCCCGCAGGTAGTGCACAGACTGACTCACGGCTCTGGCAACCACGCAGGTCTTTGTTCATTAAACCTTGACTGATTTCACACAGAGGAGGCTGCGTGGGTACGCCCCAAGCCCACTGAATCAGGGTCGTGTGGTCAGCTTGTTCCAGACGGGGACCGAGAGCGACTGCATCCCGAGTTCTGGACCAGACCGGTGGGCGGATGGGAGGCGGGTGCTCGGGCCACACACACCACTGTGTCCAGCCTCGGGAAGCCCCTGGCCCCCCTCACCTGCCTACCGGTGATCGTTTACTTTAAAGCATGTTTTTCAACATCCCTTGCACTGTGTGGCTGTTCCAGGTGGCAGTCCCTGGGGTGCCTCAGTTCTGACCCGGGCCTGCAGGCCAGTGGGAGAGGCGAGGAGTGGTCTCAGTCTGTCTGGAGGTAAAGATGGGGTCTGGAGAGAGATCTGCAGGCCGCTGCTGCGGGTCAGAGAAGGCAGGGCCTGGTGGCGCAGCGGCCCCAGCACTCGGCTCCTGGCCCTGGCCCTGGGGGAAGGGGGGCAGGGTCCTGAGAACCACAAGGCCAGGGCCTGACCAGGGGTGGCCAGGGCCGGGGATTCATGCTGAGAACGTGTCAGTCTCTCTCCGAAGCAGAGCCACCATCAGACTTGCATGCTGGGACACGGGGGTACTTGGGACGGCAGGGACAGCGGGCAGCAGCCACCCAGGACGCAGTCTGAGGCCACAGGATGCTGCAGGTCAAGGGCAGAGGGAGAGGTTAGCACGGAGGAGAAGGGGAGCTGCCCTCTCTGCACAGGAGCCCAAGCTAAGGTCTGAGCCCACAAGGTGACCAGGACAGGAAGAGGCCTTCAGAGGCCGGGGGCTTTCCATGCTCTGGGGATCTTGGGGCCCACAGCTGTGGGCAGCAGCGTCTGGAGCCAGGAAAGAAGCTCACCTGGTGGGCGGGCGGGAGCTGTGCCATCTAGGGACGGAGGGGTGGTGACATTCCCCAGGAAGGAGAAGGGTGGGGAGTGCTGTGACGCAGCTGTGCCTAAGCGCCTCTCACCCAGCCAGGGAGGTGACTCAGATCAGTGGAGGACGGCCTCCCACAACCTCCTTTTGCTCTCCCTTGACACACACCAGACACCCGGCATGGACACTGGCGTTGTGCAGAATGGCCAGCTCTTCTTGCTGGCATCTCCCTGCCACCACGCGTTCACCGAGCGCCCATTAGAATGCCAGATGAGACGCAGCTGCCCTCAAGGGAGGCTGATCTCCCTCCGCCTGGCTGGCCTCCGCCTGGCTGGCCTCCGCCTCAGCCCTCCTGGGGCGCCTCACAGTCTTGCCTGCCATGCTCCACTCACAGGCACATGTCTGCCCCCAGCCCACCAGTCTCGGGCTCCCTCTGTCCCTCTTTGGGCTTCTCTCCCCAGGATCCTCAGGGCAGCTGTCCACCCTCTAACTTGGGTTGTGGCTTGGGGCGTGTCAGTGCTTTCCCCACCTTCTCCAGGTCCAGGGCTTGTCCGTGCAGAGGCCTGTCTGGCCACTGCCCCCAAGACCCATTGGTCGCCCCCGACCTGGGGATGCTGCCCCCCTTAACCTTCATTGGATGGGATTTTCCCCAGAATTTTTTGTTCCCCAATAAAAGTCCACTCCCTGGCGTGTTCTCTCTCTCTCTCTCTCTCTCTCTCTCTCTCTCTCTCTCTCCTCTTCAGTAAACCTCACTACCACGTTCGGTCTCTTGAGCTGGGAGGAGCCGTCCTGGAGCTGGTTTTAAAGGTGATGAGAGTCTGGTCTCTTTAGCGTCTTCTCACCATTCGACCTTCTTTCATGAAGCCAGGCGGGTCACGGGCTAAGGGATGTGGAGGTCTGCACCGTGTGCTCCCTGACCCTGTCTTGGGTTTGCCACCTGAGGGGGTGTTAGCAGGATTGTTTAAACTCGAGGACGTTAACGGCTGTGGTTCTGTAACTCCCTTTTTTAAAAAAAAATTCATTTAATTTGTTGCTGAACCTTTATTTTATTCATTTATTTGTATGTGGTGCTGAGAATCAAACCCAGGGCCTCACCCGTGCCAGGCAAGCGCTCTGCCACTGCGCCCCTGCCCAGCCCCGTAACTCCCCGTGGATGACAGTGTTTGGGGTCCTTTCTCCCCAGCACACGTGGGTTTTCTTTCCTTCCACCCAGCACCCTGTGGCATGTGCACATGCGTGTAGGAATCATGCCTACCTGTGCCTGTGTGCACACGCGTGACCCTCACACCGTGTGAGTGTCCACACGACTAGCCAGCCCTCTGACCAAGGTCTGGGCCACAGAGGCTGGGGGAATGTCTGTCCCCTGTCACTGTGCAGGTGTCCAGCCGGCCTCCTGCCCCCTTCACGTGGGCCAGGCCCTGCACTCGGCCCTCCTGTGCCCAGTGCTCCCTCTCAGCGGTGCCCACACCCCCCATGCCCTCTGACCTGACCCCAGACCAGCAGTGTCAGCCTGACTGCTTCATGCACCTTCCACAACATGGTGTGCTCCTGGACAGCACACAGTAGGTGCTCAGAACTGCCTTGCTCAGGGATCTCAGCTGAATGGTTCCCTTCTTGGTCCCAAAGACCCTGGGGATAGTTTTGGTGGACACTTGTATGAAACCTGCAGAGTGTGGTGGGTGGAACTGTTCCTGCCTCCTGTCTGGGCTCAGAGTCCGCACTGACCCACATCCTTGGTGGGTCCCTGGCTGCAGCTCTGCTCCGGCGAAGCTCGGTTCTGCCTCCCCCACCCCTCCTCCTTTTTCACTATGACAGTCTCCCAGTACTTTAAGTCGACACTTGGGGTCGCAGCCTAGTGGCCCCAAGAATGTCCACACTGTGATGTGCCCCCTGACCCCTGCATGTTGGTGATAAGGACCTCGGTGGGGGACTCTCCTGGATTCCCCAGGAGGCAGGCGGGAGGCCGGGCTTGAGGAGGCAGAGCAGAGGAGGGAGAGAGGGGCTTGCAGGGAGAAGACTGGGAGCCAGGGCTGCGGGCCTGCAGAGCCGGACACCCAGGGGACAGGCTGTCCCTGCCGCCTCCCGAGGGCGCTGGCCTGCGACACCCTGGCCTGAGCTCTGGCAGGCTTCGGGCCCCGCGGAGCAGGTTCGACAGATGGAGAAGGTTTCCAGAATCCCTGGTCATGGGGACCCGGTGACTTGCTGCTCTGGGAACCCAGAGCCCAGGGAGGGCAGGGGCGCTTGTGCCCCTGCTGCTTCCTGCTGGGTCACCTCTCCCCAGCAGGGTGGCCAGGGCACCCTAGGGGGCCTCATCAGCTCCTGCAGCTCATTCCATCATCGCCTGAGACTCCCCAGAAGAGCGAGTGGGGACCGAGGCCCCACACGTCAGCACCCACCACTCAAAGTGACCGGACCTTGTGGCACTGGAGACGGGACACCTCTGCCTTGGGACCCTAACAGTGTACACTGTGTCTTCTACTTACCTCAGGACAACTCGATATCCTCCCATCGCCCCATGTGGTTCTCACCCGTGAGCCTGAGTGGCCACGTCTACCTCATCCTGAGAACCGTCCCCCAGGTGGGTCCAAGGCTCCGACTTCCTCCGAAGGCTCCGGCTTCTCGGGCCTGCGTGGGCCCCGCCGGTGCACAGGTGTCCTGCTGCAGGACCCCCACAGGCTGTGCTGCCCTTGACCAGGCTGAGGTGACAAGCCTCCGACATGGGCTGCCTCGGGACAAAGCCTGTGGAGATGTCCTGTGGCAGGTCTGGACCACGTGCCCGCCGCGCCGAGGTGGGGGCGGAGAGGACACTGGCGCAGCGATGGCCGGACCTCAGGGAAGCAGAGGCTGGGGCAGAGGCGTGCCCGCTGTGAGCGCCGGCACTTTCTGGCCCTTGTCCTGCTTTGGTGATTTCTTCTCTGGGAGCAGAGAATCCTGGCTGACGGTGGCCTCGGTCGGGCCGGGGACGGCAGTGGCCCCGTCTGGATTTCATTTCATCTCACAGGCAGAGTTGTTTTATGAAGGTGTGATTTATGCTTTGAGACTCCTGGAAAAGCTCGTGGCTTTTAAAAATAAATTTCTGAAAATGAATTTCTTTTTAGGGTCAGTGACATTATCAAAAGCTCAGAAGGACTCGCGCCTTGGCAAGGACAGCTCGGGTATTCCTTCTTCCTTCAGAATCCGCTGATCCTTCCACAATACTTAAAAACTGAGTAGCTACATTAAACATGGGCACCTGTTCCCAGTAATTACCCCAGTCTTGAGCTGCAGTAGGCTAGCAGTACGTGTTTGTTGACTGAGTTTCAGGGATCTACAGATATTTCTCCAGTCGGAAGGAGGGACTGGGCTGCTTGCCGTCCAGTCCTCGTGCCTCTCGTGAGGCGGGTGCTCTGTACCAAGGCTTCTGTTCAGCCGCCCTCTCAGGACCTCGGAGCACCTCTCAGAAGCCATGGGTTAGAGTTCCACCTTGTTCCACTTTGAAATGACCCTTTCTTCCTAGCAGGAGTCTAAAAGGATCTAGGGCCAGTTGGTCAGGCTCAGAATGCCTCAGCCTCACCTCAGCCTCACCACAGCCCACCCAGGCTGGGAGGGTAGAAGGAAACAGAAAGGGAAGAGCCCGTAAACAGGCACTGTTATTACATGTCAATAAAATAAATAAGTAGGCCCAGTGTTGTGGCACACCTGTAATCCCAGTGACTCAGGAGGCTGAGGCAGGAGGATTACAACTTCAAGGCCACCTGGACAAGTTAGCAAGGCTCTATCTCAAAACAGAAAAAAAAAAAAAAAGAACTGAGAATGTAGCTCCACAGTAGTAGAGTATTCAATAGAGTGCTCAGTAGTAGAGTGCTCAGTGGTAGAGTGCTCAGTAGTAGAGGGCTCAGTAGTAGAGGGCTCAGTAGTAGAGAGCTCAGTAGTAGAGCGCTCAGTAGTAGAGTGCTCAGTGGTAGAGTACTCAGTGGTAGAGTGATCAGTAATAGAGTGCTCAGTGGTAGAGGGCTCAGTAGTAGAGTGCTCAGTGGTATATAGTTTAGTAGTAGAGTGCTCAGTAGTAGAGGGCTCAGTAGTAGAGAGCTCAGTGGTAGAGGGCTCAGTGGTAGAGAACTCAGTAGTAGAGAATTTAGTAGTAGAGGGCTCAGTGGTAGAGGGCTCAGTAGTAGAGTGCTCAGTAGTAGAGTGCTCAGTGGTATAGAGTTCAGTAGTAGAGTGCTCAGTGGTAGAATGCTCAGTAGTAGAATGCTCAGTGGTATAGAGTTCAGTAGTAGAGTGCTCAGTGGTAGAGAGCTCAGTAGTAGAGTGCTCAGTAGTAGAGAGCTCAGTAGTAGAGTGCTCAGTGGTAGAGGGCTCAGTGGTAGAGGGCTCAGTAGTAGAGGGCTCAGTAGTAGAGAATTTAGTAGTAGAGGGCTCAGTGGTAGAGTGCTCAGTAGTAGAATGCTCAGTGGTATAGAGTTCAGTAGTAGAGTGCTCAGTGGTATAGAGTTCAGTAGTAAAGTGCTCAGTGGTAGAGAGCTCAGTAGTAGAGGGCTCAGTGGTAGAGGGCTCAGTAGTAGAGGGCTCAGTGGTAGAGGGCTCAGTGGTAGAGTGCTCAGTAGTAGAGAATTTAGTAGTAGAGTGCTCAGTAGTAGAGAATTTAGTAGTAGAGTGCTCAGTAGTAAAGGGCTCAGTGGTAGAGGGCTCAGTGGCAGAGGGCTCAGTGGCAGAGGGCTCAGTGGTATAGAGTTCAGTAGTAGAGTGCTCAGTAGTAGAGTGCTCAGTGGTATAGAGCTCAGTAGTAGAGTGCTCAGTAGTAGAGTGCTCAGTGGTAGAGGGCTCAGTGGTAGAGGGCCCAGTAGTAGAGTGCTCAGTAGTAGAGTGCTCAGTAGTAGAGTACTCAGTGGTAGAGTGCTCAGTGGTATAGAGTTCAGTAGTAGAATGCTCAGTGATATAGAGTTCAGTAGAAGAGGGCTCAGTGGTAGAGTGCTCAGTGGCAGAGGGCTCAGTGGCAGAGGGCTCAGTGGCAGAGGGCTCCTGGGTTCCACCCGCGGTTGAAGAGGAAGAAGGAGGAAATAAATGCATAAATAAGATACTTCAGAGAGAGGGAGGAGGAGCGCGGGGCCTAGTCCCAGGAGCAGGGGTGGCGGTGAGGTTCCCTGGGAGACAGCTCTGACCTTGGGGCTGGAGGAGGTGGACGACCCAAGCCAGAGGGGCAGAGTGGGTCCTGAGGAGTCAGCTGGAGCGTGGGGGACCCCGCGACCTCTCTGCCGTGCGGGTCTCTCCTTCATGGCTCATAAAACTCCCTTCAGGTGATTCAACCCACGTATTTCTACCTTCAACTGTGGAAAGACACACGCACATGAACTCCCTCCTGACTCATTTGTAAGAGCACAGAGTGGGCGGGAGGCCCTGGGGGCCCCTGCTCAGGCCCCGGGATGAGATCAAGGGTGCTGCAGAGCCCCCCGAGGGCAGCAGCCAGGCAGGTGGCCACGGTCACTACTGGAAAGGCCAGGTGAAGACGACTGACCCCCACTCCCCAACCCCACAGCTAGGCGACCACCCTTCCCACTCCCCTGAGGGGTCCGAGCCTTATTATCCACCAACCAGAAAGACCCCATGTTGGGGGCAGGCTGGAGCAGGAGGCGGGAGCTGGGCGCAGGATCCGGCTGGAGGGACAGGGCCCGGAAAGCTCCACCCCAGGCAGGAGCCCCCAGCAGGGAGCCTCCCTGGGGCACTGAGCTGGGAGGAACCAGGTGCAGCACTGCCTGTGGGTTTCTGATGAACGGTCACAAGGGCCACCAAATAACTCCACAGAAGGCCACCTCGGCCAGCCACTGCCCCACCACCCACGGCGTCCCAGAGAGTTCTAGGGCCCCAGTCGGCTCACGATGGAAGGCTGCAGCCAGAAAGGCGTAACAAGGAAGAGGTCAAAGGGTCTCCGAAGGCCTGTGAGGCGGGAGAGGACCCCAGACGGGCAGCAGGAGCTTCAGACTCCGCAAGGGTGCTGCGGCCCTAGGCAGGGCCATCAGCAGCAGAGACCAGAGAAGGGAAGCAACCAGAGGGACAAGGAGCTGCAGGAAAACGCAGAGACGGGCAGCCAGGGACTGGCGGTGGCCCTGGGGAGGCAGCTCCGCACTCGGCCCTCACAGGCGGGAGGGCCCGTGGTCGGCCCTCTGCCTTCCTCGTGTGAGCTGGCACCAGATGCCAGTACCGACTGGACTTCCCACATCCAGAACTTGGAGAAATGAACGTCTGCTCTTTATGCACCACCTGGCCTCAGGTATTTTGTTACCGCAGCACAAACGGAATGAGACAAAGGCATTAAACACATTGGAAAGCATTTTACAGAGGTCTCGAGGCTAGCAGAGCTCGGGTAAAAGTGTCAAAGGAAAGAAGGCCCATAAAAATGAGGCAGTTATTGGCTTCAGGCAAAAAAAAAAATGTGAAAAAAGAACATATAGCATAGATTAATTGTGCTGTCCAATATGATAACCATGAGGCCTATGACCCTTTAAAATCAAATGTGAATAAAACAAAAAATGTCTTTCCACGATTGCTACAGACACAGGTGCTTGTGGCACGCGTCTGGTGACTCCTGTGTCGAGCAGTGCAGAGCCAGAACATGCCGCGGTCCCAGAGGGCTTTGGTGGACCACGTGCCACGTGGATCAGCAGTGAGGCCCACCAGCTGGCACAGTGCTGACCACAGTGTCCAGAATACTGTTGGGTCACTCCCCATTCCTAAACCTAGAGGAGGAGGGCTCATTTGGAGCTTGAGGTTTCAGAGGTCTCGGTCCATAGGTGGCCAGCTCCCTTGCCCTGGGCCCCGGTGAGGCAGGACATCATGGCGGAAGGGCCCAGGGGAGGGAAGCTGTCCACTCCTGGTGAGGTTAAGAAGCAGAGATAGAGGGGAGACAGGCCCTGCAGGGCAGCCCCCAGGGCCCACCTCCTCCACCACACGCTTCCCACCTATGGTGACCACTCAGTCAACCCGGCGCACTAGGATGCACTCACCAGGCTACAGCTCTCGTGGTCTCTCATCCACCTCTGAATATTTCTGCATTACCAGGGGTTTTGGAGGCACACCTCTTATCTTAGCCACACATCCCCAGGGACCCATTTCCTCCAACCATGTCCCACCTGCCTACGGTTCCCATCCCCCCAGGAGCCTGCGTAGCTGTCAGTGGATTAATCCAGGATGGGGTCACAGTCACCTCCCACAGCCCCACCTCTGAACCTGGCTGCACTGGAGACCAAGGCTTGCTGCACTGAGACTTAGGGACATTCCAGGTCCAAAGCACAGCAATATGCGTGTGTCAAGTGGAGGAGGCCCGGGCACAGGGGACCTCAAATTCCCGCATCGTCCCGTGATCATCCTGCAGTCACAGGTTGAAGATCCGTGTGTCAAGAGCTAACTGCATGAGCACCAGGCCGTCTGGGCTCACCCTTGAACTTGCCCCTGTGAGGAACGGAAAGCAGCTGAGAACAGCAGGAGGGCGAGGAAGGAGCCCCGAGCTCAAAAGAAGAAAGAAAGAAAATTAAGGGAAAGACTGGACGGAAGGCAAAGGCAAAGCAACACCAAAGGCTCTGCACTCAGAGCGGCTGCAGCCAGCGGCAGCGGATCCGCTCACGGTGGGAGCCCAGACCTCGTGTCAGCCACACCACACGGCGCATCATGGCAACATCATTGACCTGAATTGTAGGGCTTCCATAGTTTGGTTTGTTTAAAATTTGTAAATTATTTTATTTTCATAGTTGCATGAGACTTTTAAGCATCAGAAGTTTATAAGGAGTTTTATGTTTCAGTAAAATTGCACTTAAAATAACTGGAGTTAAGCCAGGCACAGTGGTGCACGCCTGTAATCCCAGCAGCTTGGGAGGCTGAGGCAGGAGGATCTCAAGTTTAAAGTCAGCCTCAGTAAAAGTGAGGCCCTAAGCAACTCAGTGTGACCTTGTGTCTAATAAAATACAAAATAGGGCTGGGGATGTGGCTCAGTGGTCAAGTGCCTCTGAGTTCGATCCCTGGTACCAAAAAAAAATGTTTTTAAATAAAAAAATAAAATGTCTGAAGTCAATGCCAAGGGTATGTGAGGGTTTTCCTCTAAGTGGGGCCTAGTGTGGCAGTTGTGTGTCCCAACTCTGTGTCCTCCCACCATGCAGCTGGGGGTTTGGGAGGGCTCCAGCCCATCCCCCTTTTGAGGGTCCCCCAGTTTCTCACTTGGTTCGGTCCCAGCTGGTCAGCACTGGTATTCCCTAGCTGACCAGCTGGTTCAGTGGGGGTGGTTCTGCCAAGACCCTCCTGGAAGGGTGCCGAGAGCCATCGCCTTCTCCCTCTCCGGTGTGTGCTGCACCTCCAGCTGCTCTGCCGTTTGCAAGCCTGTGAGAACCAGAGTTGGGGATCAGGCAAGAGCCCAGAGAACCCTACTGGCCCCTGTGGGCTGCTAAGTCACACTGTCCCAAGGCCTCTGCCTCCTGCACCTGCTGGCCACAGAGAGGTACAGTCCTCTTAGCTCATCCTTCTGCGCTAAGAGTAACCCGGGACGTGCCGGCACAGAGCCGCATTCCTCCTGCCCAGGAGGCTGCAGTTTGGTGGCAGCGGGGCTGGCTGAAGCCCACTAGGCCAGGAGCTGGACTTTTCAGAACGCTGGTCACCTGCATGCTGTCACCATCTCTGTGGTAGCTGGGCTCCCTCACTTCCGGGTGCCCCAGGGGAGAAGGAGCAGGCTCGAGGGCAGGTGTGGAGTCCTTGGAAGTGACTCACGCAGTCCTGGCCACAGAGGCAGGCTGAGGTGGGGAGCAGGCTCCACTTCTCAGTGCCGGCAAGGTTCTGGAAGCTGAGGGGCTGGACAGTTCCTGGGGTCATGTTTAGGTGGCAATGATGAGTCTTGTACATGGCTACAAATCGTTCTTACTAGGGAAAAGGAAAAGCGCTGTGTGATGATAAAAGGCGCCTGTGGTCCACAGGTGAGGTCAATGAGGTTGATGAGGTTTTCCCCTAAGGAAAGCCTGGCTGGGAGATGAGAGAGCCAGTCAGAACCCAAGGAGACCCCTGGAGAAGGTCAGGGTGGGGCTCCTTCAGCACTGCTCTGTCACTTACCTTGACTATTCACAGGTTGTTCTTGGGGTTAAATGAGAAAATACAAGTGGAAGTATTCTGTGAGCCCTGAAGTTCTCTATGAGTGTAAATGACTGTTCTCATTTGTCCTGAAATCAAAGCCAAGTTGGTAAAGGGATCATGTAAGTCCAGGTGGAAGCCTTACTGTTCCCATCTGGGGATGCTGAGCAGAGCGGGTCTGGGCCACCTCTGCAGGGAAGGGGTCAGGTGCATTCAGAGAAGAGAGTGTCTGATCTTGAAGTTGGGGAATGGGTGCGTTGGAACTTGATATTTTATCCTTTTAGTCATTTTGTGCGTCTGAAATATTTCATCACAGACTTTGAAAAATCAATCCCTTCCCTCACTTTCCGATGGGTTGATACTGGCACTCAACAGCAGGAACCCTGGTAGCATCCCTCACCATAAGCTGAGAAGTTTCTAGGGTATTTGCTCCATTAGGCAGAATTTAGCTTCACCCGTTAATCCGCCATCCACACTGAGGGCCGGGCAGGGCAGGCAGGCCAGCGGAGGGAGTCTTTGCAGGAAAGCACCTCACCCTGCTGACTCCCAGCTCAGCAGGGGTGCAGGGAGGGTGGGCAGGCCGTGGCTCTCTGCAGAGGGTCTCCCAGCCTCCACCTCGCCTCCCACCTCTTGACCTCCTGGCACTCAGGTGATTCTGGAAACGGTGGGACAAGCTTCAGCCAATGGGCCATGGCAGCACTACTGTGTGCAACTTGTAGACAAAGGCCCTCAATGTCCTTGTCCCCTGCGAGGAGACCAAGAGAAGGAGCAGGCGGGAAGCAGCAGAGGCTTCACGATGTGCTGATGGGAACACCCAGCCCGCAGCAGCTCCAGGAGAGAGCAGCAGGCCCCGTCTAGAGGGGAGAGCCAGAGTGTCTGGACGTTCTAAACGACTCCAGATTCCCACAGCTGATACTCGAGCCCCTACACTATGCCCAACACTACACTGGACTTTTTGATGAACTGTCTAACACAGGTTTCACCGGCTCTGGGCTATGAATGAGGGACAGGTCTCAGGGGGCACCTGGTTCCCTGCAGCTGGGGCCAGAGGTTTGACTCCAAGCCCCTGATGCTGTGTTAACTGTGTCTTTTATTTGCTGTGTCTGAGGCTCTGATAACTGGGCCGTGCTGATCCTGGAGGGCGTCTCTCCCAGGCTGGCTAGTTCCTACCAGTGAACACTGGCCACCCAGTCTCGTTCCTCCAGGGCAGGGAGGCCACTAGGGCAGCCCCAAGACTGGGCAATGCAGGTCTGTTCACCCTGCTTGGCCCCTTCCTTCCCAGAAGCCTCAGTGAAGAAGCTTCTGGGCCCCCTCCCTCTGCCCCCAGACCACCTGGTGCTTTCTGTGTGCCCACCCTGCCCCAGAAGCCACGAGTAGCGAGCTCTTTCCAGTAGCAGCTGCAGCCTGCCCATTGGACTCACCACATCTGAGTCACAGAATCCTGTATGGGAAGAACCGCCAGGTTCTCTCCATCCACACGTAGGCATCATGCCTGTTTCCACCCGCAAGGGCACGGGGGCCTCGACCGTGGACTTCAGTTAACAGCAGAGTGTCCGATCCTGCCATGGCCTGGTCACACATGAGCCCTCAGCAGGACCTCAGCCGGGCCTGAACTTCTGCAGCCTGTGGTTATATCAGGCTCACTGCCTCTGCCCTGGCTCTCAGATGAACTCCGTGTATGGGAGAGATTTACTACCCTAACTATTCTGTATCTCAATTTAATGAAATTGTTAAGGATGCTTTGATGGTCTTGCGCCAGTGTAATTTTAAATAAAATGTCCTCATTCTTTGGCAGCATCTGTGGCCCCGATGTTTAACTCTCAGAAAGCACTTAAGTGGAGTGCTCTCTGCAATGCTGTCTTTACGACATCAGCGTGTTTTACAGCATTTCCCCCCCAGAGTAAACAAGAAAAAAGTTTTATGGGTGTCTTTGAGGCAAAGCCTCATCGAGGTGCTAGAAGTTAAACCCTGGCTGCCTGTAGGTCGGGCGGCAATGTGTCTTGGGGAAATACCAGACTTTGGAGACTGAATTTGAGTCCTGGCTCTTCTGCTACACAGCTGGGAACCCCCTGGCCTGTTTCTGTCTCTGAGCCTCAGTCCCCACATTGTAAGAGGTGGATGGTCCTGTGTAGCTGCTGTGCCGCTGCAGGGGGAAGGGAGTCCGCACAGCAGGCCATATGGCCCTGACAGGGCAGCCTGGGTGCCCCTTCCCTGTGCACCAGCCCTCAAGCACTCTCAGGGGCCTTGAACAGAGGTGCCCACGTATCTTTCCAAAACACAGCAGCCCTGAAGCCTGGTGCATGGGCCAAGCTTCCTGGGGAGGGCTGCTCCTTGACCATCCTGTGGCTCAGAACCGGCCAAGGCAGTGTGGAGCACCCGCAGCCCGGCTACTTGGTACGGTTGCCAAACACACTCTTAATTGCCTAACCTTTTAAAATGATTAAAAATTAGATGACGGTGGGGCACAGAAACAGCATGGGTGTGCGTTAACAGCAGAGTGTCAGAACTTGGTCATTCTGTTGATCCTCCCTTGGCAATGCTCCCTCTGAGTGCACGCTCCCTGCCATGAGATGGCTACACCCACCAGCCTGTCCAGGGTCTGTACCCCAAACTGCAGACCTTCAGAGCGTGTCTGGGCCAGGCCTACGCCCTCAGCAGGTGTGCAATTTAGTCTACTTGGTGGAGAAGTCGCTGAAGTCAGGTGACTTACACAAGGTCACACAGTCAGGAGAGGCAGAGAGGGGCTGGGACCCAAGTCCCCTGCCTCTGAACAATGTTTTACTACCAGAAAACACCTCAAGCCTTATTTTCCTTTGAAAGTTGAACATTTGTAAATATTGCTTAATGTGCAATTGACAGAACAAATAAGGTTTTACTGAAGAATAACCAGGCCATCTCTACAACAAAATCGTGAAATTGTGGCAGACAGGTCATTGTGTATCAGACACAACTCAGCGTTTAGCCAAAACTCCAAGGTCCTCACTCTCCTCACCTTTTTATTTTTTTGGCACCGGGAATTGAACCCAGGAGGATTTAACCACTGAGCCGCATCCCCAGCTTTTAAAAGTGATTTGTTTTGAAACAGGGTCTGGCTAAGTTCCTGAGGTTGGTCTTGAGCTTAGAGTCCTCTGCCTCGGCCTCCCGAGTCGCTGGGATTACAAGCATGCGCCACCACTCCCGGCCTCACGGTCCTCTGAAGAGTTGTTTGGGAAAAAAGAGAACACAGATGGGACAGTGAGAGCCCGGCCTCTGCTCGCTGTCCTCCCTGGCCGGCCTGCTGACCACTGCAGCCTGTCTCAGGTAGCAGCTTCCTCCTAACAGCTGGGCCTCCAACGCCTTTTCCTACTGCATCCCTGGCCCCTCAGGCCGCTGTTAGCTGGAACTCCTCTCTGTGTGTCCAATCCCACTTCCTGCTCTCCACACCTAAGTTTTAAATTCATCCTGGAAATGGGAGCCCAACAGAGATCCACAGGGAACATGCCTAGAGAAGGTGGTGCAGGCCCGAGCAGTGGTGTATACTCACAGCCCAGCACTGAGAGGCTGAGGCAGGATTACAAGTTCAAGATCAGCCTCGGCAACTTAGTGAGGTCCTGCCTCAAAGTATGAAAAGGAGGAGTGGGAGGTTCCATCCCTAGAGAGAAAGCAAGGGAGAGAGAGAGAGAGAGAGAGAGAGAGAGAGAGAGAGAGAGAGAGAGAGAGAGAAGGTAACACAGGCTGGCCTGAGCTGATGTCAGGAGGCTGATGTTAGGCTGTGGAGTTCCCAGGGGTCAGGCCCCACCAGGGGCATCTCAGGTCATCTCAAGGGGTGGCAGTGGCTCACAGCACAAGCAGATGCTTCCCACCCTGGGCAGCACAGGAAGATGGTCATCTTGGGCTGTACAATCTTGACCTCAGTGGGTGACTGCAGCTCCTGGGGGAGTGGTCCCCACACAAGTGCCATCCGCCTGGGCAGTGCCCTGGCTTCCAGCAGCTGAGAGCCTCATGCAGATGTGGGTTGTGACCTGTGAGCAGATGAGCCGCACTTACAACACCTGAGAGGAGCTCCCGGCAGAGGGGGAGGTTTGGGGACCCCCACTGCAGTGTGGCCTTGACCTCTCGTGGAGATGTTCAACTCAGGTCAGACATGCAGGTGGGGAAGGCAGTGCCTGGAGGAGCGCAGGCCCAGGGCCCAGGGCCCTGCAGCAGCCCCCACCCCACTCCCATGCAGGAGTCCGGGGACACGAACCTGCAGTGAGGGGAACATCCCCATCTGTCCATGGGCGAATGGGCTTCCACAGACAAAGGCCAAGCCAGGCTGACCCAGCATAGACTGGAAGCTGTCCAGGCCACTGCGAAGCTGATGTCACAGGCAGTTCTCCCAGTGGCCCAGGTGCCAGAGGCTGAGCAGGAAAGGCAGACGAGCTGCGGACCTGGGACAGCACCTCCAGGAAGGACTCCACTGCTACTTCCTGGGAGAGAGCAGAGCAGGCCTGGGCCCCTCTCCCCCACCAGCCTCCACCCGGGTGGAGGGCGTGTGCACCCCACCCCTGGTGGGGAGGAGCTAGAGCAGCAAGGCTCTGGCCGGCCTGTGCAGGTGGCTTGCATTTTGGCAACCGAAGTCTCTCTCCTCTGACACCATTGAGTCCCTACAGAGGTTGCTGGTGGCTGCCCCAATTCTCACTCATCTCAGGGTGTTTCTGGCCCCCTCCTGACTTCCAGGACCCACAGTGGCTGAGGGGGTGATGTTGTCCGCACAGGTATGAGTTTCCCAGATTTCTAGTTTCCTCCCATTGTGGGTGTATGTCTCCCCCACACCCAGTCTTGCCTTGTGACCCAGCATGGGGTCTGTCCTGGGGAATTTCCACGTGCACTTAAGAAGAAGGTGCCCTGCTGGTGTTGGGTGCAGTTCTGTTGGTGTTGGCCTCACACCTGTTGGCCTCCTGCCTCAGCCTCCTGAGTTGCTGAGATCACAGGTGTGCACCACCACGCCCCACATCTCTCCATTCTCCAAGTGGGCATTTATGTCTCCAACGACTGCTGCTGGACTGTCCATTGCTCTCCTTTTCTGTTTGCCTTTCACCTTCTAATTCTCTTGGGCTTTAATCTTGTTCAAATGACCTCATATTTTTGTGTGTGGGTTTTAACTTTCCCTGGTAATGGACGTAGATGCTATTCAAATTCAGAGCATCTTACTGTTGGCCTTTTACTAAAGAAACCCCTTTTTCTAAAATAATTTTATTATCATTACAATTGTCATACACAACTTATACTAAACTAGGTCTGCATTTTAGGAAGTGACAACAGAGGGACTGTCCTGGGAAGGCCAGCCCCTTAGAGGATGTGTCTGTGACTGCCTGCTGCCTGGAGGCTCCTGTGCCCTGTGGCAACTCAATCCCCACTGTTGCAACGACAGTTTTCTGATTATTTCCTTATAGTTGTATTCAGTTATGTCTTTTTGGAACTTATCACTGAAGAATTGTAGTGTGATGGCTAATCTCATTGTGTCCCTTCTGACAAGCTCTAGTGGACATGGTAGCCAGACAGTGTTGAGAGCCACAGCCGAAGGGGCCCCAGCAAACTTCCAGTTGCCAGCAAACTTCCAGCTGCCAGCAAACTTCCAGCTGCCAGCTAATGATTGGCTCACAGCAGCCCCAGCAACTTCTAGCTGCCAACTGATTGGCTCCTCTGCGGTGATGCTCGTTGGGCTGTTTCCCCGCACTTTCAGACCACGGAGCTGCTCATTGGGGGACTTTTTTGGCTCCGCCCATGCGACCCAGCCAATTGGCCTCAAGAGCAGGAGGATTGTGGGAGGTGGAGAGGCTGCTGTGGGGGTGAGAGGCTTGTGGAAGCCGGTGGTGGCAGTTGGGCTCTGAGGGTTTTTCCTGAGGAGCTGTGTGGTGTGGCGTGTGTGGTTCTAAAAATAAAGTTCGTTTCTTTTGACAAGTGGCTCCTGAATTGTGCCCAGCCAGACTGCCGCATTTGGTGGGCCACACGGGGAGTGACTGAGGGTAAGTGATAAGGTAAACTGCTGGCCCCTGAGGGCAGGGCGAGAGGATGGGTAGCCATTCTAAGTTTCCTCTTTTGTTTTGCTTCACTTTTATTTTAAGTTGCCTGTCCCTGGAGATGTGTAAGATGGAAGAAAAACTGCTCACATCTGAGGAACAGATAGGGAGAAAGGACGGATGGACATTTCAGGAGGATAGAAAGGCTGATATAATGATTTCGTGTTGTTCCAATTTTGTTTCACTCTGTTTCAGTTTTGTTAGGCGTTTTCTTGTTGGGTTGTATTATAGTAGAAATATGGGATCAGAAATTAGTAAAAAAAAAACTGAAAGAGTGTTAAGTAAATTGTTAGAGGAAGGAGGCATCTCAGTAAAATCAAGAGCAGTCAGGGCATACGTTGATACAATACAAAAATGTAGCCCATGGCTTTTTGAGGAGGAGTTGTTAGATATATCACAATAGAACCATCATGGTGAAGATTTAAAAAGAATAGAAAAGAAAAGCCCAGGAACTCTGCCAGTTTGCACATTGCCATTGTGGATGTTCGTATCTGGTTTGCTTAGTCCAAAGCCTTCAGATCAGACAAAGGTAGAGGAAGGAGAAGACATATTGATTCAAGTAAAAGAGAAGGTCTCTCAAGTTAATCAGAATGAGGAAAATATTCAAGTAAAAGAGAAGGTCTTTCAAGCTAGTCAGATAGAGGAAGAAAGTTTAGAGCAGAAAAAGCCATCAGGGGGAAAGTTACAACAGGAGACTGCTACTAACACCTTTCTATCACCAGAGGGCGTAAGTGTCCAACCAATAGCGCCACCTCCATATGCTGGGAGGCCCCCAAACCCTGCAGTTGATAGTTGGGATCCTGAGACAGGATCTCAAATATTAACATGCCCTGTATTTGAGGCAGGAGGGCAGCAAATTCACCATGCTTTAAATTTCAAAACAGTGAAGCAGTTAAAAGAGGCTGTAACAACCTATGGTCCTCAAGCACCCTTCACTGTAAGCTTGGTCGAATCCATTACCAACTTGAACATGACGACAGCAGATTGGGCTAATATGGTAATAATTGGGCTAATTATGCTAAATGGAGGACAATACCTGTTATGGAAGGTTGCCAATGAGGAATTTTGCAAGGAGACGGCTAGGCGAAATGCAGCATCTGGTTATCCTCAGAGAAATCTAGATATGTTGTTAGAAAAGGGACCTTATGAGGATCAGCAGCAACAAATTGCATATGATCCTGGTGTATACGCACAAATTGCTGTAGATGCAGTTAAGGCATGGAAGACTTTACAAGGACATCGAGGTTTACAAGGTCATTTATCTAAGGTAATACAAGGAGCTAATGAGCCTTACGCTGAATTTGTGGATAGGCTGATTCAAACAGCTACCAGAGTTTTTGGGAATACAGAACAAGCAATGCCATTAATAAAACAACTGGCTTATGAGCAAGCGAATCGTTGGTGCACAGAAGTCATTAGACCATGGAAACACGAAGATTTAAACACATAAATTATGTAGAGACATTAATGAACAAGGGCAAGTCGTGGCACCTGCAGTAAAACAGGTTTCAGATGCCAGGCCAAGAACATGCTACAATTGTGAACAAACAGGACATTTTAAAAGGAATTTCACCATAGGATGAGGGTTTATCAAAACTAGGTATCAAAGGAGTAGAATACCGGGTATTTGCCCACGATGCCGTAGAGGGAGACATTGGGCTAATGAATGCCGTTCTCAAACCACCATAGAGGGTACTCCATTATCAAAAAACGAACAAGGACCAGGTATTTATCCACGATATCATGGAGAAAGGCATTGGGCTCCGTTGCCAAAAAATGGACAGGGGGGCCCAATGCTCCGGGGCCCAAAATCACAAATATACGGAGCACTGGAGGAACCCAGCAACCCCATCAGGGTAGTGCCCAGGACACATTGTCCATCAGATCCCTCATCAGACAAACCAGAGGGAGCACAGGGTTGGACATCTGCACCTCCGCCAGAGCAGCACTAACTCCAGAGATGGGAGTTCAAATCATTCCCACAGGGGTAAAAGGACCTCTTCCCAAAGGTACAGTAGGCTTATTATTGGGACGCAGTTCTTCTACTCTAAAAGGACTTATGATAAGTCCTGGGGTAATTGATCCTGATTATGAAGGTGAAATAAAAATTATAGCCAGTTCTCCAAAGGGTATATCAGTAATTTCATCAGGAGATAGAATAGCACAGTTACTAATAATACCCAGCCTACATGATAAATTTTCCAGTCGTACTGTAGAAAGAGGTTCCAAGGGATTAGGCTCCACAGGTGTAGATTGGGCTATGCTTTCTTTAATATTAGACTCTTGCCCCATGCTAAAACTAAATATTCAAGGACATGAATTTAATGGGCTACTGGATACAGGTGCAGACCTTAGCATCATCTCTCATCAAGAATGGCCAAAACATTGTCCATTACAACAAGCCACTCAAACGCTTCGAGGTCTAGGATTGGCAACTAATCCCCATAGAAGTGCAATAGTATTAGATTGGAAGGATCCTGAAGGATGTGAAGGAACTATACAGCCATATGTATTGGACCATCTTCCTATAAATTTATGGGACTAGATATCCTAGATCAATTAGGTTTGACATTAACAAATAACATCAATCAAAATGCACCCACTATTATGGCTAGACAAGTTGTAGGAAAGAAAAAAGATTAGGAGAACAAGAACAAGGTATAGCAGCACCAATACAAATAGATCAAGGAACAGACAGACATGGGTTGGATTTTCAAAAAGGGCCACTGAGACAATAAAAATTACTTGGAAATCAGAAAGACCAGTATGGGTTCCTCAGTGGCCCCTGACTAAAGAAAAGATACAAGCAGCCCATGACCTGGTCAAACAACAATTAGCGGAAGGACATATACAACCTTCTGTATCTCCCCATAATACTCCCATTTTTGTCATCAAAAAGAAATCTGGTAAATGGAGATTATTGCAAGATTTAAGAGCCATTAATAATGAAATGATTATTATAGGACCTGCTCAATTGGGGATTCCTCAATTGTCTGCTTTGCCAAAAACCTGGTATGTTTTAGTTATAGATATTAAAGATTGTTTTTTTCAATTCCAATTCATCCTGAGGATAGTCCGTGTTTTGCATTTACTATCCCTGCACCGAATCATGAAGGTCCTGATCAGAGATATGAATGGAAAGTACTCCCTCAAGGGATGGCTAGTAGCCCAACTATGTGTCAAATTTATGTTAACAAAGTAATCCAGCCACTTAGAAATCAAAATCCTGAACTACAAATATTTCACTATATGGATGATGTATTATTAGCACACAAAGATAAAAACACATTGCTACAATGTTATGCCACACTTACAAACTTATTAAAAAATTATAATCTAGAGATAGCAATAGATAAAGTACAATTAAATTTTCCAATTAATTATTTAGGAGTTCTATTATCCTCAACCATGGTCCGTCCACCAAAAATTCAAATATGAGTAGATCAACTCAAATCACTTAATGACTTTCAAACGTTATTAGGAGACATAAATTGGATAAGGCCTTATCTAGGCATACCAACAGGAGAGTTGGGACCTTTATTTGATATCCTAAAAGGTCCATTAGATCCAAATTCGCCCCGAATGTTAACGCCTGAAGCAAGAAAGGCATTAAAAATCATTGAAACATATATGGAAAACATGCATTTGGATAGAATTGATATAAGTTTGCCTTTATTATTTATTGTACTACCAACAAAAAATATTCCTACAGGAGTATTTTGGCAAGAAGGTCCATTATTATGGATACATTTATCTTATTCTCCTAACACTATTCTTACTAGGTATCCTGAGGCTGTAGGACAATTAATACTCAAAGGAATAAAAGCAGCAAAGGGAGTGTTTGGAATTTCTCCCAATAAAATTATTACTCCATATACTATGAATCAAATTGATGAGTTAGCTAATGAGTTAAATACTTGGGCAATAATCATGTGCAAATCTAATGTTTCATTTGATAACCACTTACCATCTAATCCTTTATTGTCTTTTTGGTCATTGCATCCTGTAATTTTTCCAAAAATGACAAGAAAAACACCTATCATAAATGCTCCAAATATATTCACTGATGGGTCGAATAATGGTACAGCAGCAATAGTTACACCTGATCAAACTTTTACATTTTTAGTACTCAAACAATCAGCTCAAAAGGTAGAGCTTAATGCAGTATTACAAGCTTTTGTTATGTTAAAGATTCTGTATTTAATTTATTTTCCGATAGTCAGTATATAGTTAATGCTATAGTATCCCTTGAAGATGCTGGTAGGATTTCCCCTTCCTCTACTGTTTTCTTTTTGCTTTCCACTATACAAAGTCTAATCTGGGACAGAAAAGATCCATTCTTTATAGGACATATCAGGGCACATACAGGATTGCCTGGAGCCCTTAGTTTGGGCAATGATTTAGCAGATAAAACTACACATGACATACATATTTTCTCTACACCAGAAGAAGCTACAAATTTTCATAAAAAGTTCCTTGTTAATGCTAATACTTTACAAAAGTGTTTTAAAATAACTAAGGAACAAGCTAGACAAATAATAAAACAATGTCAAAATTGTGTGACCTTTTTACCACAAGTTAATCTTGGAGTCAATCCTAGAGGATTGATACCTAACCATCTTTGGCAGATGGACGTCACACACTTGCGAGAATTTGGAAAATTAAAATATTTGCATGTTACAGCTGATACTTCTTCTGGATTTTTGATGGGCTCCCTTCATGCCGGAGAAAAAACTAAAGATGTTATAGCTCATTGCTTACAAAATTTTGCCACTGTGGGCGTTCCAAAACAGTTAAAAACAGATAATGCCCCTGGTTATACTTCTACCTCTTTTAAACAATTTTGCTCAACATTTGGCATTACTCATATAACAGGAATCCCATACAATCCACAGGGACAAGGCATAGTTGAAAGAGCTCATCAAACTATTAAAATGTACTTATTAAAGCAAAAAGAAGGAATTGGGAAGGGGTATATATTCCCCAAAGATAAACTTAAAATAACCCTTTTTACTCTAAACTTTTTAAATTTGGATTCATCAGGGCTTAGTGCTGCAGAAAGTCATATGTGTCCAAAAAATGTACATAAGCCTACGGCACTTTGGAAGGATATTGTAACAGGACAATGGAAAGGTTCTGACCCAGTAATTGTCTGGAGTCGGGGGTCTGTTTGTGTGTTTCCACAGGGAGAACAGCAGCCGATTTGGATTCCAGAGAGATTAACTAAGGTTCTGACCCAGTGATTGTCTGGAGTCAGGGGTCTGTTTATGTGTTTCCACAGGGAGAACAGCAGCCGATTTGGATTCCAGAGAGATTAACTAAGGTTCTGACCCAGTGATTGTCTGGAGTCAGGGGTCTGTTTATGTGTTTCCACAGGGAGAACAGCAGCCGATTTGGATTCCAGAAAGATTAAGTAAAGCGATTTCTACAGACCAAAAAGAAGAGGATTTGGCTCAAATCCATAACAACTGATATCCAAAACTCCAGTTTGGCTATTCTTACATCTGCGACAGAACCAGGATACTTTTTTCAATATATATTTTATTATTGCCCTTTCCCATATCATGAAGTTCTATTTTGTTTTTTGAGCTCATACAGACCTAGGTTATTGTTTTGCTGATCAGTTCTATTTTTTTGACCATAGAGTTTTTTTTTTTTTTTAATGTTTAGTTTTCGGCTGACACAACATCTTTATTTGTATGTGGTGCTGAGGATCGAACCCGGGCCGCACGCATGCCAAGTGAGCACGCTACCGCTTGAGCCACATCCCCAGCCCCGACCATAGAGTTTTTAAACATTGCAATGGAGATTTCACCTGTAAAATGTTATAAGGCCTTTACTATTCCGTTATGTGTTGTATGTATTATATTATGTGTGCACACTTGTGTTTTGTGTTATATGTTTGAATGTACGTATGTCCATATATCATATATGATGAGCGCTCATGAAAAAATGGATCCAAATTTTTTTTCACGTGATTTAAATGATTTAATTTAAATTGGGTAAACAGCTGATGAGGATTGTTTTAATATATGAACAAAAAAGGAGGTTAACAGATCTGTTTGTTTACTTTCACCTTTCTTTTTCATAATATTTAATAATTCTGTTGAAGATAAGGTACATTGTTAAGAAAATTGTTTTCTAAAAAAAGAAAAGAAAATTGTTTTCTTGTAGTGCCTTCTGGAATGTTATATAATTTTTTCTTTAGCCATTATTGCCAGAATTCCTATCTTCATCCCAGTGCCGGTGAAGACAAAAATAAAACCAATCTACAGCTTCTGCAATAGCCATCACTGAACTGCCTGCAGAACTTGCCTGGACTATGTATCACTTGTATGCATTGTGAACTATCTGTTGGTGCAGCAACTTGTGGTAGTTTTGGGGTATTTTTGCTGATGATGTCATCAGTGGTGCAATTTTTCCAAAAGGAACCGTCAATTGGCTTGGTGTATCTTCCTCCCTTCTGCTTGTCATGGGGACCAACAGAGGTGAGGCAAAGAACCTCACCCCCCCCCCGCTGATACAAAGACCTATCCACAGGTGTGGCTGTATACTGGACAGTGACGGGTAAGATCCAATTGCAATGGTACCAACCTAAGACAGGAGGCTGACGCCTTGAGGTCAGCTCATCAGATAATGGGTAAGAACCATATGTGCTATTGGACAACCTAAGGCAGGCACAGTCCCTAAGCCACATGCTTGTTGTTTAAACAGAGACGAGGAGATGTTGAGAGCCACAGCCGAAGGGGCCCCAGCAAACTTCCAGCTGCCAGCTGATGATTGGCTCACAGCAGCCCCAGCAACTTCTAGCTGCTAACTGATTGGCTCCTCTGCGGTGACGCTCATTGGGCTGTTTTGCCGCCCTTTCAGACCATGGAGCTGCTCATTGGGGGACTTTTTTTGGCTCCGCCCATGCAACCCAGCCAATCGGCCTCAAGAGCAGGAGGAGTGGGGGAGGTTGAGAGGCTTGTGGGAAGCCGGTGGTGGCAGTTGGGCTCTGAAGGTTTTCCTGAGGAGCTGTTTTGTTTGGCATGTGTGGTTCTAAAAATAAAGTTCGTTTCTTTTGACAAGTGGCTCCTGAATTGTGCCCAGCCAGACTGCGGCAAGACAGGACCTGGGATGGCCAGGGACTTCCTGGAAGGAGTGAGTTCACAGCCGTGGGTGCACATCGTCCGTGGCCTTAACTTGGTGAATGTTCCCTGGGGACCCATTTCCAAACCCATGCTGCTCACTGGTGGGTCCAGGATGGTGCCCAAAGGAGAAGCAGGTATGCAGTCTGTGGGGAGCAGTAACCCTCACTGCCACAGGTGAAGCCTGCACACCCTCCGGCTCTGCCACGCCACTAATTGAGTGGGAACTGTATAATTTTTAAAAAATTGCAATGATCTATATTTAAAGGTGCATGAGCTGGCAGTTAGGCTTATGCATGTTTATCTCTTCACTTTTGTGGTGGCAACACTTATGACCCACTCAATCTGCAATTCTGAAAGAAACAACACGCTGTGTGAACAGGAGATGTCCTGCTGGGTGTCATGCGTGCATCACGGAGGCTCTGGTCCCAGGGACCAGCAGTGCTCCGTCCCCACCCCTGGGAACCCGTCCTGTGCTGATGTGAGCACAACAGCTCAGATTCATAAGCAGGTAAGACCCAGCAACCTGTCCCTGGGTCACCTGGCACACTCCACCAGCCAGGTGTCTTCCTGCTCCTCCAGTGCTCCCCCTTCCTGAGGCTGCCTGCATCCTCCTGTGCATGCACATGGCAGCTTCCTCTCCCGTCCACCTGCTGATGGACAGTTCCTTTCCATGTCGTGCCTGATGCTGCACAGAACACGGGAGGGCCGACACCTCTGAGGTGCTGATTGTTCCTTTAGGCATATACCCTGGGGTGGGTTGCTGGATCACATGGGAGCTGTTTTTGATTTTTTGAGGGGCCTGCATCTGTTTTCTCCAGTGGCAGTGCAAGGCCCCTTCCTCCACACCCCACCAGTGCTCGCCTCTTGTCCTTCTGATGACAGCCCTCCTTGCAGGTGTGAGGTCACCTCATGTGGCTTTGATTGCCTTTCCCTGTTGATCTGGGATGGTGAGCACCTTGCACATGCTGGACAGGCCGTGCCACTTTAGAGGGCTCACCCTGCAGAAATAACTCACACCTACCTGCAAGAGTGTTCTTGCAGCAGAAATCATATCAGGAGAAAAGCCCCTTGATATACATGTCAAACAACAGGGGGATGTTGGGAGAAATCAAGGCACTAGCATGTATCACATACTCTGATAGGGCTCTGAGCTGCCACTGACCCATGCAGCCTATTTCTCCTAAAAGGACACTTATGGTTATACGTTGGTACATAAGATGAAAGTGTTTGGGGAAAGGGAGGGAATGTGTTCTCATTTAAAAGTAGGAAACTCTAAGCAAAATAACGGCCCCATAAAGAATTCCACATCCAAATTAAGGGTTTTTTGTTAAGCAAACCTCTGAGCCACATCTGCAGCCCTTTTTATTTTGAGACAGGGTCTCACTGAATTGCTTAGGGCCTTGCTAACTTGCTGAGGCTGGCTTTGAATTTCCGATCCTTCTGCCTCAGCCTTCTGAGTCACTGGGATTACTGGTGTGCATCACATGCCTGGCTTTAATTGAGGGTTTTGACAGGGAGATTATCCTGGATTGCCAGGTTGGCCCAGAGGGACAGGGTGCTACAGGAGGGAGGGAGGCAGCCAGGGCTGAGGAGACAGAGCAGAGGTGGGAGAGACAGTGAGCCACAGGTTGCAGGCCCTGTGGGAGCCGGAAACCACAGAGGACAGGCTCTCCCCTACAGCCTCCTGAGGGAGGTGGCCCTGAGACACCCTGGCTTGAGCTCAGGGAGACTCCTGACCTCCAGACTGTGAGATAACAAAGGTGTGTTGTTCAAGCACACAAGGCCTGGTGAGTTGTCATAGCAGAGGACAGGTAGGTGACAGAGGTAGAGATAACAAGTGCCTGATAGAAACATCCATCATCTCAAGTAGGATGAGGAGGCAAGGCAGACAGGACACATCACTCCTTGCTTATGTTGGTGTTTTTATAATTAACATTTATTACTCCCCTAAGTTATTACTCCCAGTTATTCTGGAGGCTCAGGCAGGAGGATTGTAGGTTCAAGACCCAGCAAGACCCTGTCTCAAAATAAAAAGGGCTCGGAATGCAGCACAGTGACATTGTGCCCCTGGGTTCAGTACCACTACAGAAAAAAATAAAAAATAAAACATACCTGGCACGGTGGCACACACCTGTAATCCCAGCAGCTCCAGAGGCTGAGGTAGGAGGATGGTGCATTCAAAGCCAGCCTCAGCAACTTAGTGAGGCTTTAAGCAACCTAGTGAGACCCTGTCTCAAAATGAAAAATAAAAAGGTTGTGTCTGTGGCTAAGGGCCTGGGTCCAATCCCTGGTGTGTGTGTGTGTGTATAAATCAAAACATAAGTATATCCTTAAAATAAAAATATAACCAGTTTTTACCAACAGTCAGAATGGTGGGAGAACTAAGGATGGAAGGGAATGGACAAGAGCCTCCTGGCACACGCAGCTCTTTCCTTTTCTCTCCTGCAATTTGGTGAAGAACATCTATAATAGTCTCTGGTTTTCAGAAAGGATCCTCAGATAAATTGGGAAGGTCTCACAAACTTCCATAGGCAATAGCTTAAAATACACTGCTCATTTTAAATTAGATTCACTTGGAGCACAGCAAGAGAAGAAAGGAAGCAGAAATAAGAGGAGTAAATACTTCCCACTGGAGCAACAAGAAGTGTTAAGCATCGGGAAACCTGAGCTGCAAGAAGTATAGAAAGTGTGTGCGCAAGCGCATGCAATCTCCTCCATATATGCATAGGTAGATATATTTGAATTAGTTTTCCAGAGGATAGAGCCAACAGCGCGGGTGCACATGGTTCATCACTAGGAATCGATCGGTTCGTGCCATTCTGGGGACTGTGAGGTTTCACTGCCTGCCATCGAGAGACCCAGCAGAACCAGAGTGAAGCCAGAGGCTGCTGTTGAAGCCCTGAAGTCTGGAACAAGAACCAGGAGCCCCAGTGTGCAAGGACAGGGTATCCCAGCCGTGGAGCAGAGAGCTGCCTTCCTTGCATTTCTTTGTTCGGTTCAGGCCCACGATGGGTCAGATGGAACCACTCACATAGTGAGGGTGGGTCTTCTTCAATCAGTCAGATTCAATCTCTTCCAGAAGCACTGTCATAGACACACCCAGAATCATATTTTTGGGCATCTCGCAGCCTCTCAAATTGACAAATAGTTTAATATCCTGACACTCGCACGTGCGCACAAACATACATTTGCGGTTCATTGGACTTTTATTATTATTGTATTAGGTTGTATTTAAAATTTCTTAGTTTGAGATACAGATTCCCAGTAAGTCACAAAACACTACAGAGACGTCTTTTGTGCCATTCTTCCAGTTTCCTCCCATGGTATACCTCGAGTAAACAGGGTCCAACATTCAAACCAGGGCATTAACATTGGCATGGTGTGCACTTATAGTTCTGGGTCTTTTTTTGGTAGGGGCAGGTAACTGGGGATTGAACTCAGGGGCACTTGACCACTGAGCCACATCCCCAGGCCTATTTTGTATTTTACATAGAGACAGGGTCTCACTGAATTGCTCAGTGCCTCACATTTGCTGAGGCTGGCTTTGAACTTGTGACCCTCCTGTCTCAGCCTCCCAAGCTGCTAGGATTACAGGCGTGTGCCACTTCTTCTGGCTTGGTCCTTTTTCAAAGCAGTTTTATTGAGTTATAATTGATATACAAGGAACTGTAAAGGTAGACATCTAGTGGTCCCCCCTCCCATCTGAGGGGGACATGTCCCAAGACACTCAAAGGACAACTGAGAGCTGTGGCAGAGCACTTGCCCAGCACGTGTGACGCACCACATAAAAATAAATAAAGATACTGTGTCCATCTACAACTAAAAACAAATTTTAAAAAAAAGAACACGACACAGTGGGTAGTGCTGGCCCCACGTGAGCTCCTTCCCACACAGCTTCCCGCTGAAGGAGCTCTCCCCCTCGCCCTGGCCCTCTGGGGCTACTGTGAGTAAGGCGAGGAGGACCTGAAGACAGCGTGAGGGGGCCCCGGGGGACTAGGGAGACAGCACACACCGCGGGGGACACTGGACAGGGCAGGCCTCCCGGCCCCGCAGAGCTCAGCGAGCTCCCGTCGGCTACTCGGACGGGGCAGGGTTTAATCATCGACTTCTGGAATTTTTCACCTTTGGCTGTGGTCGCTAGGGTAACCGAAGTCACCGCCGCAGAAGGTGACTCTGGTGCTCGCTGCAACGGGCCGCCGCCGCTCGGGGCCGGACGGGTGCTTGGCCGCCCACTCGCCCCCGCGTCTGCCCGCTGTGTGCCCGGCCACCACCCTCGGGGACCTGACGGCGAGGCGGCAGCTTTGGAACTGACCCCAGCGTCACATCGGTAGCACCCGGACGCCGCAGCCCAGCCACGGCGGTGGCGCAACGCCGCTGGGCCCCGGGATCTTCCCCCGTGGCCGCTCCCCACCGTCCCGGGCCGCCCGCGCGCGCTCAGGACCGACGCGCCTCGCGGGGCCGCGCACGCAAGCGGGGGCAGCCGGGAGGAGCGCCGCGCCGTCGATGGCCGAGGCGCGCTCGCGGAGGCCGCCGGGAGGAGCGCCGCGCCGTCGATGGCGGGGCCGCGCGCGTTAGCGGGGCCGCGCACGGCAGCGCGGCGGCCGCCATCTTCCGTCCCGGCGGCAGCGGCGGTGCAGGCGCGGGGTCAGCGGCGCGGCGGCGCCCCTCGCTCGGCCCGGCGGCGGGCGTGGACCAGGCAGGAGCCCGGGGGCCGCCCGCCCCTTCGCCGCCCGCGCGCCCGCCGGCTGGGTGCGGAGCGCAGACCCCGCCCGGAGCGCCGGACCCGCCCGAGGCCGCCCGCGCCCCCCGGGCCGCGCAGATGGGATAGGCGGCGAAGATGTTCAGCTTCGAAGGGGACTTCAAAACGAGGCCCAAGGTGTCGCTCGGCGGCGCGAGCAGGAAGGTGAGGGCAGCGCCGGGCTGGGCCGGGCCTGCCTGGGCGCGAGGGCGGCGCCGCTGCGGTGCCCGCGTCCCCCGCCCCGCCGCATCCCCCTGAGCCCTGGTCGTCCACCCTGAGCCCCCATGGTCCACCCTGAGCACCCGTCGTTCACCTGAGCCCCGGTGGTCCACCCTGAGCCCCCGTCGTCCCCCTGAGCCCCCATGGTCCACCCTGGGTCTCCGTGGTCCCCCTGAGCCCCCGTCGTCCACCCTGAGCCCCCGTCGTCCCCCTGAGCCCCCATGGTCCACCCTGAGCCCCCGTCGTCCCCCCGAGTCTCCGTGGTCCACCTGAGACCCCGTGGTCCACCCTGAGACCCCGTTGTCCCCTCTGATTCCACTGTTCCTCCGCACCGCCGAGTCCACCCTGAGCCCCCGTCGTTCACCTGAGCCCCGGTGGTCCACCCTGACCACCCCCCCGCCGTCTCCCCGCACCGCCGCGTCCACCCTGAGTCCTGATGGTCCACCTGAGCCCCAGCGTCCACCCTGACTCCCTGTCGACCCTCTGTGTCCCCCCGCGTTCACCCTGGCCCGCCTACCAGCCCCCGGCACTCCCCACCACCCTGCGGCGCAGGTGACTACTCTGACCCGCCGCGTCCTCCGGCCGGCGGTGTCCACCCAGCCCGTAATGTCCGCGTGCATGATGGCCAGCGATCCTGGGAGTGGCCCTGCCTCGCTGCTCCGCCCCTGCGTCGGACCCAGCCGTGTGGGCCCTGTGCTTGCCGTGCTGGTAAAGTTGGCCGAGTTTAATGAGCCGCAGTGTACAGAGTGGTCTTTCCCCCCTCGGGGATAGCTTGTTGCCCTTCCAGCGGGGTTGGCTTTTAACCCCGGGCCGGTTTTCAAGTCCTAGTAAGAACTGCCCCAAAAGATGTAAGCCAGGGTGGTTTCTGAGGGCAGTGGAAGTGGACCTGGGCCCAGGTGGGCGAGAAGTGTGCTAGCACCTTTAACATTTGAGGTGTCTGGTGGTGATTGGTGGAAGTAGCTGCAGAGCTAGGTGCTGGAAATAGATACTTGTCAGGCATAATTGAGTTGGAAGGGGCTTGTGAACTATTGACAGTTTTATACCAGAACAGAGTTCTACAGGGGGGACTTGAGAGAACTCTAGGAGTTGACAGAGTTGGCGGTGGAAAGATGGCATACTTGTTTTTGGAGCTAGTAGCACCTCCCATGTTGCCCCTGTATGCATGAACCTTGTGGCTTCTGTGGTCATGAGTGCCTGGCTTGTCCTGACACAGGCTTGGAGTTTTTTCACCCAATAACACATCTTTACTTATCTGTTGATCAGAATCTCCAGGCAAGGTTGTGCGTACATTTTGCTCCCCGCCCTCCTACCAGGAATTGAACTTGGGGACACTGAGCCACATTCTCAGCCCTGTTTTTATTTTATTTAGAGACAGGGCCTCACTGAGTTGCTTAGCACCTCGCTTTTGCTGAGGCTGACTTTGAACTTGGTTGGGATCCTCCTGCCTCAGCCTCCACAGTCAGGCATGCACCACCGCACCTGCACATTTTGCTTTTTAACTGTGCAAACAGTTCCCTCCTTTTAAAAACTTGACCCTGTCAGATCCACATACCTTAATCATCTTACAGTGGTCCTCCTGCCTGTGAAATTGGAACGGGTGAGGGGCAGGTAGCAGAGTCTTCCTGGCCATGGGTCTAGCTTTGGCCCATTCCCACTGAGAGAGTCCCAGAGTTGCCCTCTCTTCAGGCATGCGTCCCCAAGGTCATTCTCCAGAGAGGGCAAAAGGGAAGTGGGTGCCCCAGGCCAGTACAGGAATCTGGGTGGAACTAGGGCTAAATTTAGCTTAAAAGTTTTTTACACCCATATGTAGATGGCTCAGTGCTCACATCAGATGAAGAACATTCTTAGGAGTCTCTTTCAGTGTTCTTCCTCCTAGGGTGACTCCTCCTCTGACCTTATTTTCCATAAATGAGCTTTCCTGTTGTTCCTAGGTGAGGTTGCATACATCCTGTCCTTTCTTTGTGCCGGGCTTCTTTGACTTAGCATCATCTCTGAGATACTTCCAGATGTGCCACCCAGGTCCACTGTGTGATCATGCCACAGTCTGTCCTCTGCTTTTCAAAGGCATTTGTTGTGTGTGTCTTGGTGGACATCACTTATCCTGTAGGTCGTGTGTCATCCGTGAGCCACCCTCAGCAGCGTGCCTGCCAGTGCTGCGGCCAGTGGCATCAGAGAGGGTCAGAGGCTCCAAGTCTTTGCCAACACTTGGTTTTGTGAGTCCTTTTCATTTTGGCAAGTCTGGGAGGGCTGTGGATTCCTTGTGGCCTTACTTTTGTTCCCTGGTGGCCAGTGATTGAGCACTGTAATGCCAGATTTGTGGGACCCCAGTAGACCTCCAGGAGCCAAATCCAATGCAATCACACAAGAGTCTTTTTTTTTTCCCCCACACAAGAGTCTCGAGCCTGACTCACAACCATTTCCAAAGCAGCGGTCCCAGGGAGTGAGTCCCAACCCTTAGTTCAGGTTTTGGGGGATTTATAGGTTTTGGGGGATATTCTATGCGTCACAACATCACACAGCAATCATTTCACACTACGGGGAAAATCAAACAACTCTTAACATTGATTAGCACATTCACTGGCGGGAACAAGTCGGGTAAGGGTGATTGGTTAGTTCAAGTGGTGCCTACATTTGAACTGATTGGTTTAGGCCACGAGGAGTTGCAAGAGTGTGTGCGCTAAACTGCTGGGAGGCCTAATCATGTTATCAGTTAACGAAACTACTGGGAGGGTCACCTGGCATTTCAGATATTTTCCCTATCTCTCGCTGATTGGTGATTGCTAGGGGGTTGCTATGGGTCCTCACCTAGCCTGAGTCAGGGACACGTGACCAGCAGATCTCTCCTGTTAAACAACTCAGCAGGGTGGGTATGTGCCTGGGAGCGCTCTGTGGGTTTCTCCGAGGACAAAGGTCACGCCCCCTCCCTCTGGACAGGCCTTGAGGTAGAAGATGGTTTCTCAAAAATGGGAGTCACATCCGTTTCTCAAAACCTATAAATCCTCACTGAACTAAGGGTTGGGACTCACTCCCTGGGACCTACATGTGCGTGTTCTTCAGTCTCTTTGGGTCTACAAAAGTCCTTTCCCTATTGAATAAACAAAAATCATAGTGAGCTTTTCTTCATGTCTTCAGTGATTATTTGGAGTCTTCCCTTTCTTCAGCTTAGTGGGAAACCAGATATCACCTTTTGAATAAATATATCTTCTCAAATTAAATGAATATTTGTAGTGTTTATTAATCTATAAAGGCTCTGTAGAGGAAGTCTTGACAAGCTTATAATCTTGCTGGGAAGGTAAAATTTAAAACTTGACAAGTGAGGCTGGGGTTGTGGCGCGTGTGATGCCTTGGGTTACGTCCTCAGCACCACATAAAGACAAATAAATAAAATAAAGGTATGTGTCCATCTACAACTAAAAAATATTTAAAAAAAAAAATAAAACGTGACAAATTAAATAGCAGTAGACTGGTGGATCTCCCGTGGGCTGACCTGGGAGTGCGAGCTGCTTGGCCCGGTCCTGCCCTCGGAGCACTAGGTGTAGACAGCTTTTACTTCCTAATACTTCTGAAATCAGGTACATGTTGATGACATGACATATTTTAATTGGCACATTGTTTTCCTTAGTACATAGAATACCATTTTGGGGTCATTTGATTTTAACTCCACTGAACCCACTTAGTAAATCAAAAATTAAGGGAAAAAAGTCAATAAGGGGGATGATGATGCTCACAGAATCTGGGTTGTCGGTACCATGGTAGTTAGCATCTTTCTTGAGCTTATTCTTGCCTCTGCAGGCAGCGCTGTTTCTCCCTCAGGGGATCTTGGCTGTGTGGTTACCTGATCACACGCATTGATCTCAGTTCCAGAGTCTGGAGAGGAAGCTTGCTCGGCTTGGGTTTGGTTCCATTTGGGAGCTGAGTCGGAGCAGGGCTAGAGTCTCCTGGCACAGAGCGCCTAGGTGTGTGTCAGGGCTAGGAGGGGACGCCCGAGGAGTGGTGGGTTCTTGTGGGGTACAGCAGTGCATTACACATGGGGGAGGGAGGCACTTGGGCAGAAATCTGGGTGGCTGTCAGCAGACCTTGGCTTAGAATGTTGTGTCCTAGGATAACATGCATTTTAGGACAGGAAGGGATTAGGAAGGACAGGAGGGAAGAGTGGCCAGCAGTGCTGACTGCTGCAGGGGTGGCTGAGGCATGCACTAACCACCCCTGGGATTTGGAACTAGGGAGACCTTGGTTATGAGTAGCAGGAGTTAGAGGTCAGAGTGTAGGAAGGACCCTGCAGACCATCTGGAAGTCAAGGGAGTAGACCTATTAGAAAGGGCCCAGAAGATGGAAGCCAGGGAGAGGGGGTTCAGGGTCTAAGGAGTATTTTGGGGAATGAAGAAGGATTACTCAAGTACAGAGGAGAAAGGAAGGAAAGGGTTGTGGCTTTCAGAGACCTGGAGGAGGCAAGAGCCCCGGCAGAGTCAGGTGTAAGCAGAAGGAAAGAAGTCACTGGGTGGGTGTGGTCACAAAGGGTTCAGTTCTGTTGAGTTGCCGAAGGTAGTTGATTAATAGTGGCAGTAGACTGAGATCACTTCAGTGTTCAGGACCATGGTGTGCTCTCTTTCTTCCTTGTTTTTCTTCTTTTGTCTTTTTTGGTTTGTTTGTTCTGAGAATTGAACCCAGTGGCATTTTACCACTGAGCTATATCCCCAGCCTTTTTTTATTTTTTATTATTAAACGGAGTCACACTAAGTTGCTGAGATTGGCCTTGAACTTGCTACCCTCTTGCCTCATCCTCCCAAGTCCTGGAATTATAGGTATGGCCACCCTGTCCAACTGTCCCTGGCTAAAAAAAAAAAAAACCCTAGTAGATTGTTTTCCAGAGCAGTTTAGGTTTGCAGACAGCAGAGCAGATGGCTGACTTCCATGTGTCCCTTGTCTTGCGCCTTACCCTTCCTCAGTTATTATGTTGCCTTAGTGTGGATCTTATGACAGCTGATTAACCTATGTCAGTGCATTATTGTTAACTCAAGTCCATAGTATAAATAAGATTCACTGCTTGTGTTGGACGTTCTTTGGGATTGACAGATGTGCACTAACATCTGTCGATCCTTATAGCACACACAGAAAGATCTTCTTTCTCTGTTCTGCTTGTTTATCCCTCTCTCCCCTCAACCTCTGGCAACCACAGATTTTTTTTTCCTGTCTCTGTGGCTTTGTACGCAGAGTTTGTGCATGCCAGGCAATTTCTCTACCAGCCCCTGCCCTTCTTAAATTCATTTTAAGATAGGGCCTTGCTAATTTGCCCAGGCTGACCTTGAACTTGCAACCTCCTGCCTCAGCCTCCTGAATAGCTAAGGTATAGGCTGCATGGCCTTGACAGTCTTTACTTTGTTATTGGTGTTGTGCATTTGGTGGGTTTGGCCTTTGCAGTTCAAATTCTCTCACTTTGCAGTATGCTTATCTGCTTGTGTCTTTTTGAATCCCCAACCCCAAATGGTATTTCATTGTGTGGATGCATTAGAGTTTATTCACTCACCTGTGTAAGGGACATATTGTATTGAAGAACACCATGATTGCTTCCAAGTATTGGCAGTTATGAATAAAGCCTCTGTAAACATTTGTGTGTAGATCTTTGTATGGACATCAGTTCCAAGTCATTTGGGTAAATATCAAGAAGTACCACTTTGGGATTCTGTGTTAAAACTAGATGTTTCACTTTGTGGAAAGCTATCAAACTGCCTTCAGCAGTGACTACAGCCTTTTGCACACCCACCATCAATGACTGGGCATTCCTGTTGCCCCATGTCCTTGTCAGCCTTTGGTGTTGTCAGTATTCTGGTTTTAGCCATCGGTATTGAGGGTCTTTTCATACGCCCACTTGCCAATCTACGTATCTTTTTTGAAGAGGTATCTGTAGATCTTTTGCCAAGTTTAAGTTGGGTTGTTTGCTTTTTTATTGTCGTGGTTTTCATTTTTGGATTTGTTTGTTGTTGTTTGTATGTGGGATTGAACCTGAGCACCTAACCAGGTTAACTGAACTATACCCCAGCCCTTTTTATTTTGAGAACAGGGTCTTGCTGAGTTGCTGAGGCTGGCCTCTGACTTGCTTGACCTCCCAAGTTGATGTGATTACAGGTGTGCACCACTGCACCCATCTCTTATTACTGTGTTTTGACATTTTCATTTACATTTTGTATGTATTTTATATACAAGTCCTTTTTCAGCTCTGTCCTTTGCAGGTATTCTTTCCCAGCCTGTGGCTTGTTTATTCATTCTCTTTTAAGAGGGTCTTTCACAGAAGGTTTTTGTTGTTGTTGTTTGTTTGTTTTTTACTTTTATTTATTTAGTTCTGGAGATTGAACCCAGGAGCATTCTGCCTCTGAGTTACACATCTCCAGCCTTTTTCTTTTGTATTTTTGAGACTGGATCTTGCTAAGTGGCCCAGTCTGGCCTTGAACCTGAGATCCTCCAGCTTCAGTCTCCAGAGTAGTTGGGATTACAGATGTGAGCTACTGCTCCTGGCTAGAAGTTTTTAATTTTAATGAAGTTCAGTTTACCAATATTTTTTTCATGGATCATGCTTCTAGTGTTGTAAAAGTTTTTGCCAAACCCAGCATCACTTAGATTTTCTCCTGTTATTTTCAAGTACTTTTATATTTTACAATCATTTTTTAAATTAGATTTTTTATTGGCATGTGTGTGTTGAAAAGCGTGCTCCTTTTCAACACGGGGCTCCAGCGTGGACTGGTCACATCAGGGCCATGAGCCTTTCTGTCCCCAGTCCCCGTCACCTCTTGCTGCGGAGCCTTCAGGCTCCTCTCCTCTCTTCCTCATGAAGTGCACAGTAGGTTCTGGTGAACTGTAGGCACCCCTACTGTGCTGGGAGCCCCAGAACTCACTCCTGGTACCTGTGATCTGCCGCCCTGCATTCCCTCTCCTCCCTTCCCAGCCTCTCGTCCTCACTGCTGGACACCCAGGCTGGCTTCTTCCAGCATCCACCTGGGGGAGGACAGGCTCCCACGCCTGTCTGTCTGGCTTACTTCCCTCGACTCGCTGTCCTCCAGCCCTACTTCTTAGAGCTGAGTGATCCGCCCGAGTGTACCTGTGCTCCATTTCCTTTGTCCCTCCTCTGTCAGTGGGCACCCAGGTCCAGTCTAGGCCTTGGCTGCGGTGGAGGGTGTTGCATTAAGTGTGAGCATGCAGGCGTCTCTTAGATATGCTAATTTCATTTTTTTAATATTTATTTTTCAGTTTTCGGTGGACACAACATCTTTATTTTATTTTTTTATGTGGTGCTGAGGATCGAACCCAGCGCGTTACTGCTTGAGCCACATCCCCAGTCCCTGCTGATTTCATTTCTTTGGGATATACACTTAGGGGAGTACCTGGTAGCTGGATCAGAAGATGAATCTGTTTTTAGTTTTTTGAGGACCATCTGTACTGTTCTCCATAATGCCTATAACTGATTTACATTCTCACCAATATTTGTTGTTTTTCCTCTTTCATAATAACTAACCTGACTGGGGTGAAATCATATTTCTTTCTGGGTTTGATTTTCATTTCCCTGATGGCTAATGATATTGAGCATTTTTTAAAAAAAATATTTATTTTTAAGTTTTTTTAGGTAGACACAATATCTTTGTTTTACATTTGTGTGGTGCTGAGGATGGAACCCAGTGCCTTGTGCATGCTAGGTGAGCGCTCTACCACTGAGCCACCACCCCAGCCCTTGAGCATTTTTTTTCATATATTTGTTGGCTTTTTGTATCTCTCTTCTTGAGAAGGGTCTATTCAGATTATTGCCTATTTTATTTTATTTTTTTCCTGAGTGGCTTACATGTTCTGGATATTAACCCATCAGGTGAATAGCCGGCAGGTGGTTTTCCCATTCTGTGGTTGTCTCTTCACTCTGTGGATTGTCTCCTTTGCTGTGCACAAGTTTTTTTGTTGAACAGAATCCTAATTATGTATTTTTACTGTGTTACCTGAGCTTCTGGGATTCTATAAAAATATCACTGCCTATGCCAATATCCTGAGTGTTCTCTCTCATCTCCTTTTGAAAATTTTATAGCTTCAGGTCTTAAATTTGGGTCATTGATCCACTTTTTTTGAGGGGGCATGGGGTACCAGGGATTGAACCCAAGGGTGCTTAATCACTGAGCTACATCCCCACCAGCCCTTTTTATTTTTTTATTTTGAGTCGGCATCTTGCTAAGTAGCTGAGACGGGCCTTGAACTCGAGACCTGCCCCAGCCTCTTCTCTAGGATTACAGGCGTGCACCACCACCTCCAGCCCCTGATCCACTCTGCGCTGATTTTCATACAGGGTGAGAGAGCGTGGACGCGTTGTTCTTCGGCATGTGGGTGTCCCCTTTTCCCAGCACATCTGTTGAAGACGCTGTCCTTCCTCCAGTGTGTTTCTGACACCTGTGCTGGGAATCACTTGGCTGTAGGTGGCGGGTTATTCTGGGGTCTCCAGTCTGTCTCACTGTGCCGTGTGCCTGCTTTTCTGCCAGTGCCATGCTGTTTTGGTCAGTGTGGCACTCGACCACGTCTTGAAATCAGGTCTTGTGGAGCCTCAGCTTTGTTCCTTTTGTTCAAGATAGCTTTGGCCACTGGGTCTTCTGTGCATCCACGTGAGTCTTAGGGTTGTTTTTCTCCATCTATGAGGGGTGTCCTTGATGTTGATGGGGATTTCTGTAAATTGCTTTGGGGTCCTAAGGACAGGCCAACAGTAGTTCTTCAGTCCGTGAACCTGAGAGTTCTTCCTCTTCTATGTGTGTCTGCAGTTCCTTGTGTCAATGTTTTGTGATTTTCACTGTAGAGGCTTGTACCAGCTTTGTGTGTTCTGTGAGTGTGTGTGTTTCTAGTCTGTTTCTGGCTTTTCTTTTCTGTTCTATTGTTCTGTCTCCTCTTCATCAAGACCCCACCATCCTGATCACTGTAGTTCTACAGTGTCAGTCCCTTTGCTGACTTTAGTCTTTGTCCCTCCACACGCCACTTTGTCAGTATTCACAGAATTGCTTTGTGATTCTGACTTGGATAATTTTGAATCTGTAGATCAAATTGAGAAGAATTGACATCTTGACAATATTGAGTCTGGGAACATGGGGGCTCTCCATTTGTTCAAGTCTTCCTTTTTTTCCTTTTCTTTCTTTTTTTGTTTTTAATGGCACTGGGGATTGAACCCAGGGGTAATCTAGAGTCACATTCCAATTCATTTTATTGTATTTTGAGGTGGTCTCAGAGTAGCTGCACCTTCCTCAGGAAACACCTGAGTTCTTGATGCCCTGCTGTGGTTCCTGGTCTCTGTGTTGGTCGTGGGCTGTATGCCCCCGGTTCTCTCTGCCAAGTATAGAACGTTTTAAGAAATGTTTTCTAACAATAAAATTTTATTTTAAAAGCTGTTGTGCATGCTTATTGTGTGAGCTTTGTATAAGCTATACATGCTTATCTTTTATTTGGGGATTTTTAGGTTGTTTCTGTTTTATTGTGATCAACATGATAGCCAGCAATTTTTAATTGTTTTTTAGGATAAATGGCAGAAAGAAGTTGAACTGCTTGCGTGTTATTAAGGCTCTTGAAACACTTTGTTCTCTGGAGAAATTATGTGGATTTCTGTTCCCTGGTCTATGCTGTTAAGAGCTGTCCCTGCATCTTTCTTTCACTGCAGAGTGAAGATACAATGAGCCCCAGCATGATTTCTTTCAGTCCTTATTTGTTGCAGCTAGATACCCTGCTGTGCTCAGTACTCAGTACTTAACCCCTGTTGCAGGACGCCTTCCATGGGACCTCTCAGTTAACCTTCCATGTTCTGTGAAGCAGAGGTGGCTATACCATGAGAGAAGAAACTGAGTCCATAGAGTTGAGTGGAACCCACTGGGCTGGACATGTGAGCTCTGGTCTGCTCATCCTGGAGTGAATCGGAGGCTCTGTTCAGCCTGCACCCCGGTGTCTGCCTCCTGTTTGAAGTGTGCACTCCTATATCTGCAAGAGCAGAGACAGGGGCTTTCATGTCCTATGAAAACATGCACAACAGCTTTTAAAATAAAACTTTATTGTTAGAAAACATTTTAAAAACGTTCTATGTTTTTAATTCAGTTTCTTTATGATGTAGCTTTAGGTTACCTGATTGTGTTAAAAGAGTTAGTAAACTAGTGTGCTGGCAGGTAGCATGGTTTCTGGGACATCTCTCTCCTGTGGGACAAGCTTACAGCAAAAGTCAGAACTGTCAGGTATGAGAGGAACCTGAAGAAATGTTGAACTACCAACTGTGACGTAGCTGTGTAGCTGTTCATCGTTTCTGGGCTCTCTTGGTCACATCTTGCAATTTGAAAGTTGTAATTCTTGATAAGAGAAAGTTGGGTAGATTATCACTAATCTTCCTTGCTTTAAAAATGTTTCCAATCTCTAGTTAGTGGCCTTTAAAATTTTTAAAATTTTTTAATTGAGGGGAAATTTAAAGAAGACCTTCTAAAGAGCACAGGGTGACATCTTCTCTTACTAAGAGACCCTTCACTTCCCACTGTGGCTGTTTCCTTGGTGTCCTTTCAGAATTGGTCTAAACATGATTAAACATCTCCCTTATTTTCAGAATCAGTAAGAGAATGAATTATTCTTCACCTCCCACTATATCTTAGTGATCCCGCAGGAACTTTTTTATGCCTTTTGTATTTATACACACACACACACACACACATTTAGTTGTAGATGTATACAATACCTTTATTTTATTTATTTTTATGTGGTGCTGAGGATCGAACCCAATGCCTCATAAGCGTGAGGCAAGCTCTCTGCCACTGAGCCACAGTCCCAGCCCCATGTCTGTTACTTTTAATGGATGCATAATGTTCCATTGCTTGGATTATGGCACCCTTAAGATAACAACTTCCCTATTGATGGATATAAAAAGACTGTGGATTTGGTATTAAAATAGTGCCATTGTTGGGTGCAAGGACACATGCCTGTAATCCCAGTGGCTCTGGAGATTGAGACAGGAGGGTAGCAAATTTGAGTCCAGCCTCAGCAACTTAGCAAGGCCCTAAGCAATTTAGTGAGACCCTGTCTTAAAAAAATAAATTTAAAAATGAGCTGGGGTGCTGGGGTTGTAGCTCAGTGGTAGAGTGCTTGCCTAGTATGTGTGAGACCCTGGGTTCAATCCCCAGGACTACATAAAAAACTAAATAAACAAAATAAAGGTATTGTGTCCATCTACAACTAAAAATATTTAAGAAAATAAAAGTCCCATTGACAACTTAAGAGAGAGAGAGAGAGAGAGAGACAAAGTGAAAAAGAGCTGGAGATGTGGCTCAGAGATAAAGTGCCTCTGGTTCAATTCCCATTGCCCCCCCACCCTGGAATACTGCTGTTTACCATTAAATTCTGATGTAAGAAAATAACATCTTTTGGAATTTATGAAAATGTGATTTAAACTGCATTTTGCTTATTTGTTTTTTGTTTTTTAAAAATACCTTTATTTTATTTGTTTACTTTTTACATGGTGCTGAGGATTGAACCCAGGGCCTTGCACATGCCAGGCAAGTGCTCTACTGCTGAGCCACAACCCCAGTCCCATTTTGCTTAGTTTTAAATGTGCTCTCCTGACTATAATGTGATAGAACATTTGGGTTATACTGAAATACAGATACAGATTTACCTATTTAGAACCCCACCTATCACTTAGAAATGAAACAATGCTAATATATGGTTGAGTTATTTTCTGGTCTTTTTGAAAACTGTTTTTGAATTGGGAATCATTGTGCATTCTGTTTTAAAAGCTTATTGGTGGCTGATACTGTTTTACTTGCATATGTGAAATTGATTGCTCTTAGGTTTTCATATAAACTCTTATGCAGGTCTACCCAGAAAGAGAAAACCACACATAATGTTGGCTGTGCATTATTCACAGATACTTCTGTTCACTTTTAATATTTTCTTTTACTCCTCGGGAAGTATTTGAGCTGACCAGTCTGTGAATCAAGTAAAATGTTAGTGGTGTGTTAGTGTGCAAGAGCCAGGAGGCATGGATCGGGGCTGGCATGAAGCTAGATGTTTTGTTTGCATACCTAAGGGGAGTAGGTGTTTTGCTGTTTTACTCAGCTTTTTTGCCTCTGTGACTGACAGATTTGACCAGAACAACAATAGAGGAGGAGAAGTCTATTTGAGGGCTCACGGTTCCAGAGGTGGCAATCCATTGACAGCTGCTTTATTCCTTAGGTTTCCAGATAAGCCAGAACAACGTGGCAGAAGAGTGTGGCAGAGGGAAGCAGCTCACACGATGATCAGAGTCTCCACTCTCCAGATACAGATACATACCCCAAAGTTATGCCCCCAGTGCCCCACTTTCTCCAGCCACACCCCCCCTGCCTTCAGTTACCACTCAGTTAATCCCATTAGGATTAAAACCCAATCACTCCCCCTCAGATCTTCTCACTACTGTCTCACCCAGACCGTAACAGCTGCTAATGAAAGATAACCCCAAAACATGAAACCGGCTGCCTCACATTTTTTTAATCAAGATGTTAGTAACAACAAAAAAAAAAATTATAAATGGCTAGCAGTAAATTTGAGCATTTGGCTTTATGAAAATTATCATGTGATTTTAAAAAAATTTAGTGGTAGATGGACACAATACCTTTATTTTACTTATTTATCTATTTTTATGTGGTGCTGAGGATTGAACCCAGTGCCTCACACATGCTGGGCAAGCGCTCTACCACTGAGCCACAACTGCAGCCCTTATACTTCAGGTTTTGACCATAAAATTTTTTATGTTCTGATGTTTTAATTAAATCTAAACTATTAATGTCATGCTATTATATAAAGAAAGCAGTTTTCCCCATTTAAAAACTTCTAAGTGGTATCTGTGAAATTTGACCATCTTTAATTTTCTGAGAAGAAAGATAATGTGCCTCATGCTCACAGAGCAAATAGTGAAGTTTGTGGTTTATATGTTCTAGGTTGGGCGAGGGTTGCAGCTGTGGTGTGAGATAGCTTTGAAAGAGGCGTGCTCTGAGAACAGTCGGCCAACAGGGTGCCTGGGTTAAAGTGTCGGTGAAGCTGTGCATCACTGCTGCGAGGCACTGGCCCTCCAGCCCTGAGTGTGAGGGAGCAAGCTGAACTGGGCCGAGCTGAGGAGCAGGGGAGCCTGGTCCTTTCTCCCAGTCTCAGTGGGTTGTTGGTCTTCTCCTCCCAGACACGTACTTAGGAACTTCTTGGTTATATCAAGCTGTTCTTTTTTTTTTTTTTAAAGAGAGAGTGAGAGAGGAGAGAGAGAGAGAGAGAGAGAGAGAGAGAATTTTTTTTTTAATATTTATTTTTTAGTTCTCGGCGGACACACATCTTTGTTTGTATGTGGTGCTGAGGATCGAACCCAGGCCGCACGCATGCCAGGCGAGCTCGCTACCGCTTGAGCCACATCCCCAGCCCATCAAGCTGTTCTTAAAACTTTAATTTCTTATTGTTTCCTTAGTTTTGCATTCTGAAAACATGGGAAAATAAGAGGTACATGTCCAAGGGTGATAATTCAGAATAAACATTCAAGCAAGCTGCTGAAAGTCTTCATTCCTTCCCTCCTGCCCCTGTCTCCCCAGGGTTGGCTCTTCCCTCAGACTCGGGCTTTGGGCTTCACACGGCCGGAGCTGCCCCCTGAGCATGTCTACAGATGCCTCTCCCTGGGGAACAGAGGCTGGGGTCCTGGCTCCATGCCCTCCTGTCCCCTTGGTGGTGTGTCAGGAGGTGGTTCCGGCCAGCACAGGAGACCTGCTGCCCTGCAAGCCTGCTCCTGCGGTTTGGCTCTCATGTATTTTAATCCTATTTAGGTGGTTTTCAGTTTTTTGGGTTTTTTTTTTTTTTTTGTATTGTTTGTTCTTCTCTAGTTCAAGTAGCATTGCAGTGAAGACCCTTGTATGTGTGCCGTTAAAGTTGAGGTTTTCGTATTTTAAAGATTTTCATTTCTCATCACACTGTTTGTATCTTTGGTTAATTTTTGTTTTATTGTTGGTCTTTTCATATTGAATGCTTTTACAAATAGTTATTTTTGTGATATTATAGACTTTGTCACTGTCTTTAACCTTGGTTATATTTTTTGGGTAGAAAATTTGAATATCTATGTAGTCAAATTTATCACTAAAATAAACTAAGGTCTTTGCATCCTTCTTTTTCTTCCTTTTTTATTTTTTTATTTATTTTTGTTGTTTTGTTGTTCTAGATGGACCCATACCTTTATTTCATTTATTTATTTTCATATTCCTCACACATGCTAGGCAAGTGCTCTACCACTGAGCTATAACTGCAGTCAGTCCCCTTTGTATCCTTCTTAGAGAAGGATAGTTTGTATTGCTAATATGGAGTCCATAGGATGAATTGCCTATTTTGTATCATAGGTTAGTTTGTTCATTTGTTCTTAGTGGCATGGTAAAATTTCACTCTCAGAAGCTGCCCATTATTTACTAGTAAAAGCCACATGTAGTCACTTAATTGCAAATTAGAATAATGCCTATGCTTTTCTCCCCCCCCCCCCCGCCCCCGCCACACACACACACACACACTGCTGGGCCTGACATAAATAAGAGGTTAAAAGGTGGGGGAAGTTGGGGTAAAATTGGGAGTTCATAACCCACTTCAATCAAATGTATGAAATATGATATGTCAATAGTTTTGTAATGTTGTGAACAACCAATAAAAAAAAATAAAATTAAAAAGTGGAAAAAAAAAAGGTGGGGGAAGTCATTTTCAGTCCAAAGGTGAAGATTGTCCCATAAATGAAAGTATTAGTAATTATGATTAAAATCATTGTCAGGTGTCTTCATCTAGTAGTGACTCTCTGGAGTCATCTTTTAGTCTTCTAAACTTCCTCTCTGCAAAGAAAGCAAATCAAACTTGAGGAAGAGTTCTCAAATGTGGTTTCTCTTGGACTAGCTGAGAGAATGAACCTGCCCCATTATGGGCTGAAATCTTCATTTTGCAGCCTTAAGAACTCTTTTGAACTTTGGAAGCAAACAAACAGGAAGGACTTGAAAACAACCTTTTTTAGAAGATGCACAGTGATGGGGAGTTCCAGCAGGTGCCAGAACACTCTATCTGTGCCTTCATATTGAGTTGCAAAGGCTAGGGCTGCTAACTGACCAACGGAAACCTGATGCCAAATTTATGATTCAACGTGACAGTGTCAAAGCAAATAAGTAATTGATAGGATTCTTTGGTGTAATGATTTAGTTCATTGTCCATTGATAAGCAGGGCAAAGCGTGTGGGTTAGCCATTACTCTCGCAAGAGAAAGAATTGGTCTGCTCGCTGCAAATGACGAGCCCACTGATGTTCTGAATCAGCTCATCCTCTGCTGTTGGTTAACAAGGGGCTGAAAAAACAAAACCACGAAGAGATTTTTTTTCTCTCTCTGTAACTCAAACTAGAAGAAAGCCTTTAAAATCTCCTGATGATGTCATGACCTGATCTGTGGTGTGATAGGAAAAGCAGAGATGGAGTGTGGATTTAATAGGAGGATTTGTTCCAGTGTGTTCCAGCCTCAGAAACTTGACGGAAACCAAAATCTTCTCTCTTCCATGTGAAAGGCGATCCTGTTCATCTTGCCTTGCAAAAGTGTTCAGATGATTCTCTCATCAGTGTTGGGGTATGGCTCTTGACCCCGCCAGCCTTAGGAAGTCAGGGCCCCCCTCCTGCCCAGCTGAAGGCTGCAGGGAAGCCTCGCCTGGAGCCTGGGAGATGGGTTCTGTGGAGTGTCAGCCCAAAAAGAAGATGGGAAGTGACCCTTCCCAGGGGAAGCAGACCTCGGCACAGGGAAGGAGTTGTGAAAAACCCCGAGAATAGTACAGAGTTAAGTTTCTGTGTTTCTTGAACCAGTGGGCAGTGGCGCAAGGCAAGACAGCCTCCCCTGCTCCTATACTGTGCAGTGCACTATGCAGAAGGGCACAGTTGGACCCGCCCTAGAGAGTGGTGTGTATGGGGGGATTCAGAATCCAGTTCTGTCAAAGAAGGTGACAAATGCCATTTGCCTGACCCAATTATGGACCTGTGAGTTAGGTTCTGTGTTGGTTGATAATCAGAATGTTAAAAGTAGTTGTCCTCCTCTTAGACTAAGCAACCTAGTACCTCTTTCTCTTTATCATGATTATGAGGAGTTTTTGTTGCTCTGTGGAGCCTCATTTCATGGGGCTTTTCATAAATGAATTTATTAGATTATTATGTAATTCAGATTTAATTATTAAAATCTAACTATATGCAATGCAGTTTTGTTTTCATTGTGTTTATTTCCAAGAGGGTTTTCTAATAATGATAAGTGATACTGTTTCCATATAGTATAGAGATATACAGGGTTTCCCCCTGAAATAAATACATTTAAGTTAAAAAGCTCTCTTGGCAAGATTACCAAAACAGTTACTGTCCTTCCTATTGTATCAAGTGTTGGTCATGTTTTATAACTGGGGGTGTATCCCAGTCACTTAGGGCTTTTCCAGTGGAAATTGACCATAGCTCCCGTGGTAATTGACGGATATCTTGAGGGAGAAACTTTAAGACCAGCACATCCTGTTTCTCCTGAAACTTGTGCCCGTGGTTTGAGCATGCATCGGTGGATCTCGTCTGCAGCATTTATTATGTGTTCCATGACTCTTTTCTTCTTACACACTTATCATCCCATAAAGAGGAGGTAAGTATGGAGTCACGGAGACACACACACACACACACACACACACACACTCTCTCTCTCTCTCTCTCTCTCTCTCTCTCTCTCACTCTCTCACTCTCTCTCTCTCTCTCTCCTGTGGATTAAAATGTAATACTAGTATTGTATAAAGTCACTGTGATCATGAAAGAATGTTGAAAAAACTCAGACTGAGTGCAGCTTCAGGACATGAAAGACAAAGAGGAACTGTTAAAATTAAAGATAAGAAAAAACTGAAGATTAAGAAGAACTAACCAAGGCATCTGGGCGGAAGGTGGTGTCCTGCCTTCATGAGGCTTTTAACAGGGTTCTAGAACTAGTGGAAAATGAAATGTATTTCTTATCAAGTACGTGTGCAGTTAGTAATACTGTGCCAGGTTTTGCTTTGTTTTGTTTTTTGTGTTTTTTTGTGGGGGTGGGGATACTACTAGGAACTATTGTTTTGTATATGTTGCTAAGGATCAAATCCACATGGTACACAAGAACTCTGCCACTGAGCTACAGCCCCAGCCCTTTTTTAAATTTATTTTTTAATTTTGACACAAGGGATTGCTAGGTTGCCCCAACTGGCTTTGAATTTGGGATCCTTCTGTCTTGGTCTCCCAAGTGGCTGGGATTCCAGGAGTACTCCACCATGAGCCGCCCACCGTACTGGCACATGGCACCAGCTTTAATTTCCTGTAGATGATTACATTTGGTCATATGGGAAAGTAGATAGAACATGTAAGGGATAAGGGAGCTGATACTAATTTTTATAACTTTTCTGTCTAAAAAGTTTTAAAAGTCAATTTAAAGACTTAATGTTTAGTACACTGGTAAATATTTTAAAATAAACTTAAAACCATTTTCTATTTATTTTGCATCTGGACCTGTAATAAGGGTTTGGTTTTGTTTTTTTTTTTTTTTTTTTTTTTTTTTTTTTTTTTTTTTTTTTTTTTAGTTTTCTATATTGGAGAATATCTGGGAGGATCTTTGACTTTGTATCTTGATAGCAAGGAAACTGGATTCTGTGTATCCTGTGTTCACATATCAATATATTATTTTTAACTTGGCTTAATTACTCTGACATTGTTCTGATAGGTATACCTTATAAGAGATTAAACTTTATATTTAAAAAAAAAATTTGGTAGCTGTACCTGGACAGCATGCTTTATTTGTTTCATTTTTATGTGGTGCTAAGGCTTGAACTCAGTGCCTCACACATGCTAGGTGAGTGTTCTGCCCTTGAACTACAGTCCCTGCCCCACAATTTAGTTTTACTTAGGGTGAAAATTTTTTTTTTCATTTACTGACAGTAAAGAAGTTGATTTTTCATTGACATTTTCATGGAGATCCTTGTAGACCCACCTGTAACTGTTAGGAGCAGTGTGGAGATGCCCTGTTCTCATGTCCAGGCCCCGGGTGGGTCAGCTTGCAGAGCTGCAGTGTGATGTCACAACCAGAACATTGGCATTGTTGCAGCACACAGACCTCTCTCGGATTTCCCTAGTTGTACTCACTTGTGCATTTGATTTTTCATACATCAGGTTTTACACTTAGGAAGCTGCTGAAATGCTGGCTTTAGTTTAGTCTCTGGTCTCCAAAGTACCATTTAACATCTGTGCCTCTCACTTGTCATCTGATTCAGTCAGATAATTTGATATGATGTTTAGAATCACTTTTTTTTTCAGTTGTAGATGGACACAATACTTTTATTTATTTTTATGTGGTGCTGAGGATTGAACCCAGTACCTCAGACATGCAAGGCAAGTGCTCTGCCACTGAGCCACAATCCCAGCCCTACCCTAGAATCTTTTTTGGGTGAAAATATTCTATGATCATTGTATGAGAGTGTTTTCTCCTTTTAAATTATAACCTCCTTTTCTCTCTTTTTGGATTCAGGAAGAAAAGGCTTCTCTTTTACATCGCACTCAGGAAGAAAGAAGGAAAAGAGAGGTAATGGTAGCTTGGTCATGTTCTTCACAGATGGGTGTTTTCCTGCAGCATTTGAAGTAGCCTGTGTATGTTGCATCTGTTGTAGATTGGGGGACTTAGTATAACACTTTTGGGTGTGTTGGACTTTGAAGTACAACGTTTATTCTGGAACCACTGTAGGAAAAGATGGGCCAAAAAGGCCTCCAAGTCCAGGGGCTGGGGTTGTAGCTCAGTGGTGGAGTGCTTGCCTAATATGTGTGAGGCACTGGATTCGATCCTCAGCACCACATAAAAATAAATAAGTAAAATAAAGGCATTGTGTCTATCTATAACAAGGCCAAGTCCGCTGGAAATGGAATGTGGGATTTTAATTGGCTTTGTTGCTTATGGGAAGGTTTCCAGAAGATCTAGGAAAAAGTTAGTGTACAGTGCTGAGTTTCTTCAAGTTAAGGGAGAAAAACTCATCCTTAAGCTTGTATCTTAGCTACTTATGAAGAGGGTAAAAACAGAAAGCAGCTGATGGTATATCTTGCATCTTTCTGAAGATAATTTCCTAAAATACTGCTGGTTAATCAGCAGCTGTGGTATCTTAGGACCTACTTCTCTAAGTAGTTTCTTGTTATTTTAGCAACTTGTTTGAGCATCTCACAGACATTTATCAAGAGCAAGTTGTGTCAGGTACTACTCTTCTTATTGGGGTGTACAGGTGGTAGGTGAGACAGGCTCCTGCTCCAGGGGATATTAGCAGGCACTGGCCAAGACAGCAGGTAGTACTTAGCTGCAAGGTGGTATATCACAGCTAGTAATTGGGGACCTGTGGGAGACAGGAGCTTAGGGGAAGGGCTCTCTGAGGAGTGTGGAGAGGGTAGAACCTGAGGATGAAGCAGCAGCTGCCTTTGGGAAGCTAGAGGGAGAACATTGAACATTCCCACTTAAAGCAACAGCAGTGCAGAGGTTTTGACTCATATCGCTGTTGGTTTTGATCAGATGTCGATTGTGGTGGGGACTTTCCTGTGCATTGAAGGATATCTGGCCTTGACCCACCAGATGCCAGCAGCACTTCCTCCCCAAAATTGGAACAACCAAAAAAAATGTCTCCAAAAATATCAGGTGTCTCTAGTAGTTCAGAATCCCTGCTCGACCCAAAAAGTCATCTGTTTGTTGGTGGCATTCTCCATCTGCCTGGGGAGATGCCCCACCATTATTTCTTCTGTCAATACTTGATCCCATTCTTACTCTTCTCCTTCTTGGGCGCAGGCTGGAAACAGGATCCATCTTTGTGTATGTTTCCTATATGCTCTTCTGTATGTTTATTCTTGCACACATCTGTTCTTCATTTTGGATATTTTCTTCTGACCTAACTTCTGATTCACAAATTATCTCTTTCACAGTGTCTAATTGTTAAATTTATCATTAAATTCTTAATTTCACTTTTCAGTTCTAGATTTTTTAAATTCTTTTATATATTCTCCAACTCTTATCATTTGTTGTTCTTGAACATAGTTTAGATTTTTAACCAGTTGATTTAGAGCAGGGGGCAATGCTAGGGTCAAACCCATGGCCTTGTACATGGTAGGCAAGCACTCTACCACTGAGCAACACATCCCAGCCTAGGTTTTTATCATCATCATCTTAATTGTAAATGGACACAGGACCTTTATTTTGTTTATTTATTTTTATGTGGTGTTGAGAATCAAACCCACTGCCTCACACATGCTAGGCAAGCATTTAATCCCTGAGCTATAGCCCCAGCCTCCCAGCCTAGGTTTTTAATGTTTAAATTATCATAATTGAACATCTGTGGGTATAGAGAACATTATTTTTGCTTTTGGCTGAGAGTAAGGAGAGGGACACAGTCACCTTTAACTAATGCAGACTGGGACTGGGAGCTGCCTGTCAGGCACCTGAGATGCAGGCCTTTGGCCCCAGCAGGACTCTGGTGTTGGAGTCCCAGGAGTGGCTGAGCGCTGGGGTCTGCAGGTGTGAAGGCCATAGGGTCGCGCCTGGGTTTGAGCTCTGGCTCCTCAGGGTCTGTGCTGCTCATCCTCATGGCAGTGTCAGATTCTGCAGCTGTATAGCAGGAGCAGTGCTCACCTGTAGGTTATCCTGAGAAGGGATGTGAAGGTCCTTTCGTGGTGCTGGTGCATAGTGGGCACCCTGAATGTGTATCCAAGAGAGATGAAACCTTGTGTCCACAAGAAACCTGGAATGAATGTTCATAGCAGCAGTCTTCTTAATTGCCTTAAGTGGAAATAGCCTGAATGCCCCTCCACACATAAAGGGGTACACAAAAAGTGTGATGTCCATGCAATGGAATATTACTTGTCCATAAAAAGGAATGAAGTACTGACACATGGTTCAGTGTTTATGAACTGTACAAAAAGGCAGACCCAAGCAGCAAGTGTTGTATGGCTCCATGATGCAAAGTGCATGGGACAGGAGACTCCGGCGAGGCAGGAAATGTGTTGTGTCCGTGGGTGGCAGCCAGGAATGAGGCAGGGTTGTTGCTGCACAGGGTTTCTTGGGAGGTGAGTTGTTCTAAGGTTAGTGGGATGGCCGCATGGTTCTGAATAATCTAGAAGTGTGTGCAGTGTTGGTGACTGTAAAGAATGGGTGTTGTGGGGGGCTGGGGCTGGGACTCAGTGGTAGAGTGCTTGCCTAGCACGTGTGAGGCACCAAGTTCGATTCTCAGCACTGCATAGAATAAAGTGAAGGTCCATTGACAACTAAAAATATTTGGGAAAAAAAAAAAGGATGAATGTTACAGTGTGAATTACATGGCTTTTATTTTTTAAAACTGTTTTCTAGTTAATGTGATTCACTGATTCTGACCAATTGTTCTTTTCTTCCTCCATTATTCAGGAAGAAAGGCGAAGATTAAAAAATGCAATAATTATTCAGTCATTTATTCGAGGCTACAGAGACAGAAAACAGCAAGTAAGTTTATTTCTAAAACACAAATATTAAAAGGATCTGCAAGAGCTTATTTTAAATATGGCCTTATTATAAGTATCATTTTTATGTATTTTTTTCTACCTGAAAGTTAACGTTAATGGTAGTAGTATTTTTTCTTAATAAATAGTTGTATTAGTTATATTTATACAAAGATTTATAGACAAGTGAATTTTTAGGTGATTTTTAAGTAGTAAAATACAAACCACAACTAATAATCACAATAGAATAAAGGTACTTGTAGTGGGCATCCAGGGTGCTTTGTCGCACCTTTTACGCAGCCTTCTGACAGCGACTCGGTCGTCTGTGGGTTTCCACCAACCCGTGAGCACATCTGCCTCGGTGTGGAGAGTTCTGCTTCTGAATTCATGCTTATGTGTTGCTCCTTCCTTTCAGTATTCCCTCCAGAGAAGTGCGTTCGATCGCTGCGCACACTCGGCACAGTCTGGTGGCACTTTCTCCATCATTAGTGCCCCCAATCTTACCCTCCTGGTAAGGCAGCTTCTGTTTTTTTACAAACAAAGCGAAGATGCAAAACGATTGGTGAGTGTTTGCTATATTTTCACTTGTCTTGGTGTATGTATTTTGGGGCTTTGTGTTTTTTGTATTGTTTTTTTTTTTTTTTTTTTTTTCCTTAACATGTACATGGTGAGTATCTGATCAAGAATCAGGTCTTGTCAGGATCTGGTGACTCAGGCCTGGAATCCTAGCAACTTAGGAGGCTGGAGCAGGAGGACCTCAAGTTCAAAGCCAGCTCAGCAACTTAGCAGGACCCTGTACTTAAGTAAATAAATAAATTAAAAGGCCTGAAAATGTGGCTCAGTGGTAAAGTGCCCCTGAGTTCAATCCCTGTACTACAAAAAAAAAAAAGGTAGAACTAGCCAGATCCCCTCCAGGGTACCTGAGCCCTCATGGACTTTCCTCAGCCAATTCTAGTAGGTCACCTGTGGTGATGTATTTTACTTCTTAAAATCTAGTATACATCTTAATAGGCTTCTCATTTTTTTTTGTTGTTATAGAAAATTTCAAATATTAAAAAAAGTATAGGGGCTGGGGTTGTGGCTCAGCGGTACAGTGCTCGCCTAGCATGTGCAAGGCCCTCAGTTCAATCCTCAGCACCATATATAAATAAATAAAATAAAGGTATTGTGTCCAACTACAATTTTAAAAAATTTTTTTTAAAAAGTATATCATGTGGACTCCCTCCAATGTGCCCCACCTACTGCACAGTCAGCAGCAAGCTCTTCAGATACAGCCCTCCACACCTCTGCCTCAGCTCACTATGACCATCTCTCTATCACATCATGTTCATCTGTATTTACAGTAGCAACCTCCAGAATATATGGTCTCTAATTTATTTACCCAGGGCCTCCCCCATCCAGGCAAGCCCTGTGCCACTGAGCTACACCCTCAGCCCTGGACTCTCTTTTTTTAAAACATCTGAAACACAAATGTATTTCTCTAAAAAATTTTATGGGCTTTTGCTATGGTTAGGAGAACCAGTGTGCATTAATTGTGGAAAATACATATAAATCCATTGATGAATAATCTTTTAAAAAGGGGGGAGCGGATTTTAATCATTCATTTTCTAGCACATATAGACATTTGTATATGATTATGAAGTCAAGTGTATGTTTACGCTTAGAGATTATTATTTGTCTGTGCCATGCAGGGTGGTGCGCAACTGTAATGTGTGCACCTTGGCAACTTAGGAGGCTGAACAGGAGGATCGCAAGTTCAAAGCTAGCCTCGCCAGTTTAGTGAGACCTTGCTCAGTGGCTGAGCACCCCTAGGTTCAATCCCTGGTACCAACCAACAAACAAATTATTATCTGTCTATAATAGAAATTCCAAGTTATATTAAAAGGTGGGTCCGCAGTGTACAGAAAAAACATTTTCTGCACTACAAACCGTGCATGCTAGAAAGATCCTCATGTGAAATAAACATAGACGACTACAGAGGTCTTGGATAGAGCTTGGCCTGAAGCCCACCTGAGCTGCCTGAGCTGAGCAGGTGAGACTGGGCATGGAAAGAGCTCTCTGTGACAAGAGCCCATCTGCAGCAGCCCAGCCGCAGTTCATTCGCCTTAGATGTTGCTAATAGCAAGCTTTTTAAAGGCTTCCTTCCTGTCTGCAGTTTGCTATGTGTGACTTGAGTGTCTCTCCAGAGCACTATTTCTTTGTGTGTGTAAGATCTAGTCTGCAGTCCCCATGTGGTTTCTAAATGTGAGCCTGCATAGACGTGCAGCCAGAGAAAACTTGGAAGTAAATGTGCACCTTAGCACCAGGCTTCAGGCACGTATGCACAAACCTGTAGCTCATATGCAGATCCTGTAATGCTGAGTGCAGTGTCACCAAACCTGGTTCATACAGTAAAAGTAAACTTGAGTGTTTTCTATTTAATTTGCTAACAAACACACAAGAGCTTCCATCAGGAAAACATCCCCTGTCCCTTTTAGTTCCCTAATTCCCACTCCTAAGATCAAGTGTGGGGCCTTCTATGATAGTTTTTCAAAGCTACTTGATGCAAAAAAGTAAACAGGCTCCCCATTCTCACCTCCTCTCTTAATTTATTTTTTTAGAATCATGACTTAAAATAGTTCTGTTGAGTTAGTGTGCTGTAATTATGCATTTTTTGGTGTACAGTTCACCTGCTTCTCAGTTGCTTGGTTCTGATTCCCTTGGTCCAGCCTTTCTCCACCTCCAGAAGTTGCGTGCTGTGTTCCTGGTGTGCGTCTCCAGGACACCAGCACTGGGCCTGTCGTGTGCTCTGCCTGCCCCGGTGCTTTTCCAGGCCTGACATCATCCTGGGAAAGCCTTTGCTTTGCCTCCGTTTTATACCATCTTTTCCTGGCTCCTCCACATCTTCGGGCCTCCTTTGTTCACTTCTTTAGAGCCTTACAATGGAGAGCCTTAGTTGAGTAGCTGGGGACATAGCCCATTGGTAGTGTTGCCCCGAATGCAAGGCCCTGAGTTTAACCCCCAGTGTGTGCGCACATAAAGAGAGCCTCAGTTGACCCTTGAGATAGCATGCGGAGGAGACGGTTTTTAAAACTTTGCCCATTTGCCTTTACTACATGAAAACAACAAAATGTCAAACAACTCAGTTTGCCATGGTGTGACTTTCTGGATAATAACAGTATGTCTGTCAAGATGGTGAAATTCAAACAAAACTTTTCTAGAAAGTGGTCAATTGTAGTGTAGTATAGTATCACTATTGCTTTGGGGTTTTTTTCTTTCTTTTTTAGTTGTCAATGGACATTTTTTCATTTTTATATGTGGTGCATGAGAATTGAACCCAGTGCCTCACACATGGCTAGGCAAATGCTCTACCACTGAGCCATGACCCCAGCCCCACTTTGGGTTTTTGTTGTTGTTGTTGTTGTTGTTGTTGTTGTTTTACCCCCTCAATGTCAGACATGACTAGCTGATTAACCGATGAGGTACCTGATTCCTACAGTTTCTATGATTGTCCATCTGTCATTTTTATGATGTTATACTTTCTGTATATCTTTTTTAAAATATTTTTTTAGTTGTAGATGGACAGTATCTTTATTTATTTTTATGTGGTGCTGATGATCGAACCCAGGGCCTCATGCATGTGAGCACTCCACTCAGCTACTACCCCAGCCTCTTGCTGTATATCTTATTTTAACTTGTTAATAGGTATTGCAAAATTTAAGATGAACTATGTGGGGATATGTGGGAGGTATTTGGATCTTGTTGGTGCTTCAGGGTTATACATGTGTAGTCAACTCACACAGATGCAGAGCAGGTCAGTTATTTCCCTCCAACTTAGGACAGGCTCTAATTTGTTTTACATAGTGTTCTTCTGTTATTTATAGTGTCTAATTGCATTTTATTTCAAAGAAACATTAACGTGAAAGTAGAAACTATTTGTGACACATTCATAACTAGCCATATTTAGGAAGCCATCTTTTAATTCTAGCTGGTTGTAAATGGATCTTAGGAATAGAAAAAATAGAATAGCTCACTTCACAAGAGTATCATAGAGGAAGTAGAGGGGATTCCTTCCTAAGTGTTGCGCTTTCAGATCACTTATAGCAGCTTTGTGCAAACTGGGTGCAAGGGACAGAATCCAGTTCCCCTGCTGAACTAATCCACCAGTCACATTCCGTTCCTATCATATACCTGTTCTTTTGTTGGGAAGCATGGAGCCGTATGCTTGTCTTCTGCTAAGGAATAGAAGCATTCAGAAGAACCAGGGTGCCTAGGCAACTGCACATGCACACATGCAGGTGTGTGCCAAAGGAAAGAGGTAAAAAAGACAGATGTGTGGCTGGGGTCATGGCTCAGCAGTAGTGAACTTGCTTAGCACTCGGTTCAATTCTCAGCACCACATAAAAATAAATAAAATAAAGGTCTATCAACAACTAAAAAAATATTTGAAAAGAAAAGAAACAACTGTCTCTTGTAACTTCAGGGTCTGCTGTATTTCTCTTGTATTTCTATGATGCTTGCTGATTTTTGCAAATGAACTGATTTGACATGGACATGAGCTTTAAGTGCACTTTTTTAAAGTAACATTTTTATTAATTTAGCCTTACCATGATGTATTATTTAAAGGTGGAAAGTGCAAGTACCAAAAGCAAAGCCAGACTCAGGAACCTTACTTATCAGGTTTTGATTAGGTCTAAGTGTGTATTGCTACTATGTAAATTGGCAAACATTTAAATTTTATGGATTGAGAATTATGTTTTGTGTATTTTATTATTCTAGATATGGCTGTATCAGAACTTAATTAAACACAGCTCCCTGTTTGTCAAGCAACTGGACGGATCTGAGAGACCGACATGCTTATTTCAGATAAAGAGGCTCATGAGCCTCTGTTGCAGGTAAACTGTCCCTTTCAGCAACCTGACCAGCGCTGGGCACCGTAAATTTGATTTTCATTTTCTAAGACAGTGGCTTTTCCATGTTTTTGTTTTATTTTGGATGGAAGGACTTTGGAATAGTCTATGTATTGCTCTAGGTAATTCTGGCCTGTAAGACTTAGAAGTTAAAACACAGATACAACTATCTTCCAGATAGTATTTCTTGCAAAGATTCCCTGGGATTATCTTGTGAAGTGCTAAGCCTTTGAGTTGCCAGTGAATGGACTGGCCAACTCAGAGGATTCCTGGTGGGAGGTGATTCCTTTCTGTAAGGGTTTCTACCACATTCAGTTTGGAAGCCACCTCTTGAGAAATGGGCTTCATCAGGCTCTCTGTCATTTATGAATGAACTCAGTAGGTTTGGGGATTACCAGACAAAGGTGTGGACTTGCCTTTTATCTTTGAAGAGCTGAAAAATGAGAAAGAAGTAGAACTACTGATTTATGAGATCACTCGTCTCCTTGCCTATAAAAGTGAGTGACTTATGGGTTGAGTGTATGGCTCAGTGGTAGCATGTGCTCAGTGGGCACAGGCCCTGGGCTGGACCCCAGGGTCAGTACAGTGCTGAAGGTCAGAGGACCTCGACTTGGTACTGCCCTATGACTGTCTTGCTTGGCATTGGAGTCACTGGATCCACTGTTAGTTGTAAACTGACGAGGTGGGGGGTGGGGCCTGCCTCCTGGGATTTCCGTCTCCACTGCATGGCCAGATGATGGGAGTGCTGTCTTGGTGGCCCGTTCTTGGTCTCCTCCAGCCTCAGAAGATACTTCACACACTCATGTTCCAGATGTCACCATGGGCTGTTAGTATCTCTAGATTGGCATCTTGTACAAATTCTAAAAATTCAGGTTTTCTGTGTCAATTTCATGTGATACTACATTCAGCTTGTAAGTAGCTACTCATCCACTTAAATTAGTAAATTTATTTTCAAAATAAAAATTAATTTTTCAAAGCTAATGAATATTTACCTTATTTACATTTCTTTTTACATCAGTCTCTACTGGGAACAACATTAGGATTGGCTGTCAGTCCTGTATTAAAAATAATTTAGTAGGGCATGGTGGCACATGCATGTTAGCACTGCAGTTTGGGAGGCTGAAGAAGGAGGATTGCAAGTTCAAGGCCAGCCTCAGCAATTTAGACCCTTAGCCACTTAGTGAGATCCTGCCTCAAATAAGAAAATGGGGGACTGGGGATGTGGCTCAGTGGTTAAGTGCCCTGGTTTATTCCCTGGTGCCCAAAAAAAGGACTGATGGAGTTTCTGCAAAGTGGCAAGCAGGGTTTTTAGCACTGAAGGTCCAGCTGTGGCAAACTGGGGGTTCTTGCTCTTCTTGGTTTTATCTAATCTATAAATAAGTAAAATAGAGGTGTTTTATATAAAAAGATAAATGAGTTTGTGGGAGGCTAAGGAGGAGGAGAGGAGCTGTGAACTTTGGGGTGGCCTTTCTGGACGGTCTGGTAGAAAGGTGCCTTGGAGGCCACGGTGGCTGGGGCCGTGCATGTCCCTGCTCTGGGGCGGGAGCCAGCACAGAGCCTGCGGGTCTCGGGTGTTCTGGAGGACGTGGGCTGTATGCTGGAGCACAGAGGAGCCGGGAGCTTGAGCAAGATGAGGTAACTCATTCTGCATCCTTGAAGGTTTTTATTAGGGTAAAGAATGGCATACCAAGCACTCCCAGTGCTGCCTTGCCGACACTCCTGCAGACCACAGTGTCGTGATTGACAGGTGGAAGTGATGCTAGAGGCCAGGAGTCTGGTCTGGCAGTTCTGGCAGTCCCACGCCTCCACCCAGGATGGGCACCCAGCCTGTTGGGTCACCATCACAATGTGCTTTCCCTCTCTTTTAAAAATAATCTAGGTGACCACACAGTACCTGCGTTGTCTCCTGAACGCCCCCTCCCCAGCCTCCAGTGTGCTTCGCCAGAAACTCCGCTGTTGTTGGAGTGAGTGCAGCAGAGGGAGGGCACAGGCAGACCACCAGGAGGCGACTGCCAAGGGTGACCCAGCCCGGTGCTGCCAGAACAGACTAGGGCTCAGTTAAGTAGAGCCTCGGTGGATGCAAGGCCTCCGTTTCAGCAACTAGAAGGCTGTGATGGTTTTGAAGGTGGGGAGTTATAAAACTGCGCAGGACTGAGTGGACCGTTTAGAAGAGAAAAAGAGGCCTCTGAGCACGCCCCACCATAGGATGCTTGAGAGGAGGGGGACCCAGCCAGGTAGGAGGCTGCTGGTCAGAGTTGATGGCTGAGCCTAGACTGTCAGGTGATACCAGTTTCCCCAAGAAGAAATCAGATTCTCCAATGAATGTGTCCTTCCTCGGTGAGGGGACCAGTGACATTGCAGCTGATGGAACGAGCATTCATCTCAGGGGCATTTCTATCTCTATCTGACCGAGGCCTTTGCTGTGTATAGCTCTGAGGCATGGGCTCAACTCTGTTTCCTGTTGAGTCCGCTTCTGTCTTGGGGTTGAGGAGCACCCTGGGATGAGCTGGGCAGGACGCCCTGTGGCTTGCTTTTGGCCTGCAGTCTTCGCCTCCCCTCGTAGTGCCGCTGGCCTGGAGAGCAGTGAAGGGCTGGGGTGGGGCTGGTGCGGGGAGGCGGTGGAGTTAGTAAGGCTGTGCAGGGTCCAGTGTGCAGTTCATAGAGAGCAATAGCATCGGCAGCGTGTTTGTTGAGGAGGGAACCTTGACGGTACAGAGGGAAAGATGCTGGGACAGTGCCTCTGAGCGGGAGAGGACAGGGCATGGCTCCACAGTCGCAGAGTGTGGCTTTGGAAAGGGGAAAAAGACAGTTTACCTTATTGTCAAGAGGCAGACTAACCCAATTTTAAAAACAGCAAGATGCAAACAGACACTTGGCTAATATGCACATGAAAATGTCTTGATCGGTGGTCAGGGTGGTAGGTCTCAGTGACGTACAGCTGCACACGAGGACGGCCTGCAGTACCAGGGGTTCAGATGCAGAGCAGTGGGGACCTGTCTTGCATCTGTAGAGGTTCAGTGGTTTCTTTCAAAGTTAAGTGTATAGCCTCTCTGAGCCCTGGATTACCAAGAGAGTGAGGCCCAGTCCCTCGGGTGTGCCCGAGTGTTAACAGCAGCTTCCCTCAGGAGACAGGTGTCCATCCTGTGAGTGTCCTCCACCATGCTCTTCCCATCAGTAGGCCAGTGCGTGGCGGGTGCAAAGACCAGCTCAATGGGAGGTGCGGCTCTTTCCATGGGGAATAGCAGGAAGTGCAGCCTCATTTGTAGCCACAGAGAAAAGCTGGAGGGAGGGTGTTCTGGAGGCACTGAAAGCACCTTTTGGAGACTGTGTGTGCAGTCTGTCCAGTGCAAGGTTCGGCCCCTTAGATGGATGCAGAGTAGTGTGGATAAATCATGTCTCCATAAAGTTGTGTTTTTTTTTTTAAGGCATTAAATCTTTTTTCAAATAAGACTCATTTTTGTGACAGCAGAACTTGTCCTTCTGCCTATAACTCTTCTCCTCATAAGAGGGAAGGTAGGGGTAGGTGGCACAGGGCCAGAAAGTGCTCTCTGGGCCACAGCGGTCCCACAGGCATCTTTGCAGGAGAAGCCGTGCTCTCAGAAAGAGGCCCTCCCCCAGTCTCAGGAGACAGCTCCTGTTGGCCCAGTCAGTGGATCGTGATGCTTCTCCTCCTGTGTTGCATTCTGTCCACTTGCTCTCATCTGAACAAGAGTATGGCAAGTTGGAGGTCAGCCTGGGCAACTTAGCCAGACCCTTTCTCAAAAACCTCAATATGTTGGGGTGTGGCTCAGTAGTAACGTGCTCCAGTTTCAATCCCCAGCACCAAAAACAAAGTCTGAATGTTTGCTTACTTTTTGTCTGAGTCTTGCTGTCTTCAGAGATCTCTGGCACTCAACAGAGTGTCCCAGCTGCTCACTCACAGCCAGTAGGAGGAATAGGGGAGAACTCTGGTGACATTAGCCACCCCGTAAGTATGTGAATGCTTTTTCATTTTTACAGGTTGCTGCAGAGCTGTAATGATGACAGTTTGAATGTTGCACTTCCAATGAGAATGCTTGAGGTCTTTTCCTCTGAGAATACTTACTTGCCTGTTTTACAAGATGCTAGCTATGTGGTGTCCGTAATTGAACAGATCTTGCACTACATGATCCACAATGGTAAGCAGCGGGGTCAGGCCTGTGGGTGGTGTACAAGACCTGCCTGCTTCTCGGGGCACCTGCTTTTGCAGGAGGGCTGCAGCCGCCGCCAGCACCCGTGCTCAGCCCCACTCTGAAAATATGGGGCCATGCTGACTCTCTGTGCTGACATTTTTTGGCTTAGAAATGAGGAAGGGCAGCATCTGCTTTCAGAAATTGCCCCAGGCCCCTGAATCCAGGGTCTGTGTCCTCACTGGGAGCCGCTATTCCTCAGACCTGAGCAGGCGCCCTGTTGCTCCCCTCATCCTGAGCGGTGGGAGCCCAGGGCAGGTGGCTGAGGGCCTGCGGCGCTGAGGAGATGGCCTGCCCAGGCTGTCCTTGTCAGGGGATGCTGCGCTCTCACACGGCTGGTAGAAGGGAGTGGGGCAGTTCATCTGAATTTTCTCTGACTCGGTGTTAACACTGATAACTGTTCTTCAAGTGCATTACATAAAGTAGAATGACTATCTATGAAATTCCTCCAAGGACATTATTAACAACACGGTTTTGGAGAAAACTATGATAATAAATAATATTCTAAATACTTGTGAATTAAGAAAACCCCAACCCAGTATCCTCACAGGTAGAAAGCCCAGCACATTAGGACTCCTGGGCTTTGAAGCCTGAGTCGGCACCAAAGTAGACTGCATTAGTCAGCCGAGGAGCTCAGGAGGTGCTGGTGAGCCACGCCATGATGGAGGCTGACAGCTCTGCGACTCTTCTCCTGAAGTGCTGCGATCCTCTGGTGAACACGGGGAAGGCTGAATTGTATTTTGATGTCCAGCCTCACCGTTTGGCTTGGGTGTCCCCCCCACACACACACATTAAAAACGTAAAGAAGCTACTGAGTTAATTAAAGATAAATTGGAATTTGTGAATTTTGATTTTTTAAAAATTGTTAGAAGTGGTGCTTGTATGAATTGATGTATTGTTATATATATCAACTAAAGGATAAGCATTCAGTGAGCATTTTAGTTTTCCTGTTTTCTGAAAGTATAGGGGAGATAACCTAGAAATATATATTATTTGAAATGTGTCTAAAAATAGGAAATGCTTAAACATCTTTTACTGCGACTGCCACCTCTGGCGTCGTGTTGGGTGGCTGCTGTGTTACTTTTAACAAGGTGCTTCCTGGCTGACCTCTCTGTGCAGCTTGAGCCTCCCACTTAGTAACCACAGCCGGTGTTCTGATGTATGCCGTGTGCTTCTGTACACTGAGAGCTTTGCACTCTGGTCGTGCCGTAGGTCATCTGATGAGAACACACCTGGCAGTGTTAAAAGTCCTGCTGTGTTTTCTTTAAAAGAAATTCTTATGTATTTGTGTCTTTTAAGTTTTACAGCAAATGAGCTTTTAGGCTTTCCTTTGATGTCACTAGTAGTCAGCGTCCGCCAGGTTAGAGTCAGGATGGTCATGCCGCAGGTCTGAGTTCAGCACCGAGTACAGTAGTCGGAGCTCAGTGCGAGGCTATGTAAGACTCCTGCAGAAAAGTGGCCAGGCAGGCGCGTGGCGTGCCTTTCCTCTGTGCTGTCAGACAGGCCTGGGCAGCCAGGAGATGCTCACAGCCATGCCAGCACGTTGCCCTTGGTGTTGTACAAGAACAGGGCAGCTCTTTCTTAAAGGTGATGTGGCTAGAACCCTGGTTTTCGTGCACAACCAGAAATACGTCAGGTGTGTAGGAAGGCAAATTTGGGAGTAATCCCAACAGTTACTTGTGCTTAAGTGTAAGTGGCCTGTAAATCGGCTCACTTCCTTGGTACCTGGTTTGTGGTCTCCATAAGTATCATTTCCTCTAAAAAGATCTTACTAGACCCTGGAGATGAGGCAGATTGCTGGTCTCCCATGGGGTGAGGGAAATGGGATGGGGGCATCCTGTCCGTTATAGAGCAGAGTGCTTCTGATGGCCACAGGATAGTTGGAGGGTCCCTGAGGGTAACAACTATAGTAGGTTGAGGTATAGCAATATATCTAAACCCAGGAGCTCAGCATGACGCTAAGGACCCTAACTAACTAGGCACCAGGGTGCTTAGGAGACAGTTGAGAGCATCGGCCTTATTAGGACCTAGATTCAAGAAACTAGTTAAGCAAAATGCATAACATGAGACAGTGGGAGACTAGCTAGGTGATTGCAGTATCAAGGAATTACTGTTAATTTACTCGACTGTCAGGCATAGTGGTACACACTTGTAATCCCAACTGCTCGGGAGGCTGAGGCAGAAGGATCACAAGTTGAAGGCCAGTCTGGGCCATATAGCCAGACCCTATCTCAAAATAAAAAATTTTAAAAGGCCTGGGAGTTTAGCTCAGTGGCAGAGCACCCCTGAGTTCAGTCCCTTTATAATGCCACACTGCACACATTCCCACAGTGTCCTTAGCTTTTGAGGATATACTGAAATAACCCTGTCTTAGATTTGCCTCTGCATGAGTGGGTACAGATGCAATGAGACATAAGGGTATAGATGGCTGGCATTGACGCTGTTGGTGCCGAGTGGTGGGTGCCGAGGCTTACGTGCCATTTGGATGACTTCCATATTTGTTTCAAGTTTTCCTTAGTGAAATGTTAGAGAAGAATTTACTTGGGCTGGGGTTGTGGCTCAACTGGTAGCGCGCTTGCCTGGAGTGCGTGCGACCCGGGTTCGATCCCCAGCACCACATACCAACAAAGATGTTGTGTCCTCCGCCGAGAACTAAAAAATAAATATTAAAAGTAAAATTCTCTTAAAAAAAAAAAAGAATTTACTTAAATTTGGACTTGTGGAGATTTATAAAAGGAACTTAAAAGTTGAGAAATGTTGTGGGGCAGTGTTGCATGCCTGTAATCTCTACCACTCAGGAGGCTAAGGTAGGAGAATTGTGAGTTTAAGGCCAGCCTCAGCAACTTAGTGACACACTGTCTCAAAATAATGTGGCTCAGTGGTAGAGCACTTGGCTAGCATGTGCAAGGGCTTGGGTTCCACCCCTAGTACTGTCCAAAAAATAGATTAATAAAAGTTTTCCTCAATATAAAAAAAAAGCACTCAATTTTAAATGTTTTTTTTCTTTTCTTTTAGGGTATTATAGGTCTCTCTATTTGTTGATCAACAGCAAGCTTCCATCAAGTATTGAATATTCTGATTTATCTCGAGTTCCTATAGCAAAAATTTTGCTGGAGAATGTCCTAAAACCGTTGCACTTTACCTACAGCTCCTGCCCAGAAGGTGCAAGGTGGGTGAGAGGGGGTGGTGGAGGGGCGTCTCTATGGGATGCTGCTGTGCATATAGACTTGAAGGTCAATCTCTACTCCATCAGTGTGGCTGAGTTCACAGGAACAGCACTAGTGTGCTCGGTTGTCCTGTAGCCTCACAGGGTTCTGGGATTCTGGTGGCCTGGTTATTGTCAGCTTCCCAGTAACTGTCAGGATGTGGCAGTCACCTGACTAGAGAGGCTGTGGATTAGGCTGACTTCAGGTTGGTCACCTGGATGGGTCGAGGAAGTAGCTGTCAGTCAGAGGAATGTTCAGCTAATTGGCTGTCCCTTGGTGAGCCACGTGCTCTGGTGTCACAAAGCTCTCCTTTTCCTTTCCAGGCAGCAAGTTTTTTCAGCCTTCACAGAGGAGTTTCTGGCAGCACCTTTTACAGATCAGATTTTCCGCTTCGTCATCCCGGCCTTAGCAGATGTACAGACCGCTTTCCCTTACGAGCCCTTTCTGAATGCACTGTTGTTACTAGAGAGTAGATGTTCAAAAAGGAGCCGTGGAGCACCGTGGCTTTTCTATTTTGTTTTAACTGTTGGCGAAAATTACTTGGGTATGAAATGCAAGATACATTTTACCTGAACTCCTACGTAGGTAGCATGAGCAGATGAGCCGGGAGAAGGCTGCGCTGTGGCAAGTGTCACGTGGTAAAGATGGCTTCCTGGGTGGGGCCTGAGCAGGGCGCTTTGCCTTGTCCCTGGGCTGGTCTCCAGGCACAAAGGGAAGGCTGCTCTTTCGGCCTGCGTTCTCTGAGGCCATCTATCGAGAGCGACATGCTCGTGGGTTTTTCTAGTGTGCCCATTCTGGAATCAGAAGGCTTGCTTCTGGGAGCGGTAACTCCTGTATGCGTGCACGGTTAGAGCCGAGGGACCTAGGGAAGACGAGACTGGTTTCTCGCTCACCCTAGCTGCCTCTGGGTGGCCTGTGATCGTTCAGTTCTGGCCTGTCTCCCTGGAGGTAGGGACAGACCCCACAGCTTGAGGACTCAGACTCGCCAGCCTGCCCGCCTTCACACACTTTGTGCACATGGTAGTTGTCACCCATCTTCTGACCAACCCACAGAAATTGGATTCCCTCAGTCCCTCCTTAGGTTTGATGATTTGTAAGCAGCTCACAGAACTCAGGGCAGCATTTCTGATGGCTACCAGTCTGTTACAAAGGACACAGATGGACAGCCAGAAGCAGAGACTCATCGGGCCAGGGAGTGAGGAGGGCACACCGCCTCGAACGCTCCCTGGTACCTGTGGGTGGGAGGGCAGGCTGTCGAGGCCCCCTCGCCCCCATCACCTCATCAGCGTGAGTTCAGGCTGCATCCTCGGGATTCCCCAGGGAACCTCTTTGCTTTCAGGACACCTAAGAGTTTTGGTTGTTCTGGGACAAGGTCCAAATCTGCTTCATAGCAAAGCACAGTTGGAATTTTAAACACTCAGTTCAGGCTGAAACGCCTCCTAGGGTAGGAGGAGGTCACACCTGTTCCCTTCCGTGGGTGGCACTAACTAGAGCTGTGGTGCTTGTTTCTCCAGGGGTGCTCTCTGAGGAGGGCCTGCTGGTGTATCTGCACGTGCTCCAGACTTTCCTCTCCCAGTTGCCTGCCTCCCCTGCCGGCGCCAGCTCCCACGACTCCACCAGCGACTCTGAGGACGAGAGCGAGGAGGCCGACAAGCCCGCCAGCCCTGTAAGTCCACACCAGGCCCTGAGACACACCGGGAGCCTCTCTGGCTCCCTGACCCCAGGGCCCTTCCTCACACCCACCACCCTGCGTGGGTTTCTCTGTGTGTGTGAGGGGGGACGTGTCGGTGTGTAGCTTGGTCTTAGCTAAGTCAGGTCATTTGTGTATTAATTACTGCTCAGGAAGCATTTCCTGCACGTGAGATTGTTGAGCCCAAGGTGAACTCTCCTTCCTGTCCTGTGAGCCCTGCTGGGCGTGGAAGGCATGTCAGGATTACTTTGGAATGCGTGGTCACATCTTTAAGCTCCCCTTCCTCCTTTTCCCTGATGTTAGGGAGTGAGCCCAGGGCTCTGCAGCTGAACTTAGTATCCCAGCCCCCTTTGTTCTGTTTTACTGCAAGTCATACAGGCATTATAATCATGGACACCCATGACATTGTGTTTGCTTAGATAGAAACCTTAGGCTGACCATTTTTTCCTCCTAATTGAGATGGCACGAGGTGAGGCTATAACAGGCTGCTGGGTTTTGTTCTCCCTCTGGAGTCTCGTACTGACACTGCTCACTTGAGAGTGGTCTGGGTGGTCTGGGTGGAAGAAGACTTCAGTGTCTGTTGACGTGAGGGTAGGTCAGTACTGTCCTTCACCAGACAGCTTTTTCAGCCGGAGGGGAAGAGCAGCACAGGGTCACTGCCAGGGTCACGGCTGGTTGAGGGCTCCTACGAAGAAGTGAAACTGAGTTTTTTGGTGGGTGCTGATAATGTCTCATCTGTCAAGACTCAGAATTGTGCACCAAAATATGGATTCCGTTGTAGAGTCAACTAAAGAATGAGGTCTGTAGATAGAATATAGGTAAAATTTTTGGTTTTAGAAGAAAGTAAAATTTTTAGGTTGCCTTCCACAGAATCTATGAAAACGGAGATTTATGTAAACTACTGCCCGTATGACAAAGAGGGCATAGGCTGTGTTAGCAAGGGAGGCGGCAGGCACTTCCTCCTCTGCTGGACGTTGCCGCAGGGAAACTCTGTGGAGACCCCTAAGCAGAGGGAACCACAGGCCCGCTGGCTGAGAGTGTGCAGCTGACACTGACAGTGAGGCTGTTGGTGAGGGTTTTTTTTCTTGTTAAGTCTGTGGAAAAGCTACTATGCTTTACTTTTCCTCTTTTTTAATACGTAAGCTTTCAGGGCCTATTGATCACATGGCTTTGTGCTCTCTCTGATCCTCTTCATTTTTCCCCTGCCTGGGTCTTGTCCCTTCTCTCCTGCCCGCCTTGGGATGGAGGACTAGTGGCCACGTGGGAGCTAAGAGTCCTCCTTTTGTTTTTAGCCAGGTCTGCTACATCCTTTTCGCCTATGGCCTGATTTGGTTGTCTGAGGTTCTTAGGGGTCAGTTTGCCCTGAATAAACTTCCTTGTCCTTAGGATTCTGTGTAATCTGTTTACTTACATGTATAATTGAGTTTAAAATTGTACACTCCGGAACAGCGGTGCCCATGTGTATGGTCTGACATTCATGTTGCTCCTTAAAGACTCAGGTTGACAGGTGGAGTTTCGGCTTTTACTGTGAAGCAGTGTTCAGTTGACGCTGTTAAGTTTGGCCGAGTATTGTAAGTGATAAGACAAGCTAGGCCTGATGTTTCCAGCTGTGGGCAGGAGGAGGAACCTTTGGAGTGCCTTACCCACAGGAGCTGCATGCACAGCCCAGGGCTTCTCTCAGCAAACCACTAAAATGGTGAAGGCTAAATTTACCACGAACGCCCTTTGATTTAAAAAAAAAAAAAAAGTTGTTTGATACTTTTACTTACTTTGCTTAAAATAATCTCTGATAATTTAAAATGGAAATGCCCTCTGAAAGTAGTATGGATTTACCATGTTTGCTGTCTCGGTACAACTCACTCTACCATGTATGAAATGAAGTTTTCATAAAATGTAAATACTAAGCCAGGTATGGTGGTACACGCCTGTCGTCCCAGTGACTCAGAGGCTAAGGCAGGAGCATTGCCATTTTGAGGCCAGTGGTCAAGTACCCTGGCTTAATACCCTGTGCCCACACTGCCCAAAAAGTCAATACTGAAGAAGGTCGTATTGGCAGGCAAAAACTGAATGTGACAGTTCTGTGTCATCCAGTGTATAAAACTGGCGCGAGCAGTGACCTAGAGAGGCTGCCTGTAATGTCCGTGGTCTCGGGTGTTCCCCATTTTCTCCTGGAAAGCGTGATGTTGGGGGCAGGCGAGTTCTAGCAGTGCCCGCCACTCAGCAGGACTTGTGTGTTTCAGGAGGACGGCAGAGTCTCTGCCCCATACATCACCGAGGAATGTCTGAAGAAGCTGGACACGAAGCAGCAGACCAGTGCCCTGCTGAACCTGGTGTGGAGGGACTCGGCCAGCGAGGAGGTCTTCACCCGGATGGCCTCCATCTGCCACACGCTGATGGTGCAGCACCGCATGATGGTGCCCAAAGTCAGGCAGGTCTCTCTGGGGTCCGTGTGCAGAGCCAAGCATGCCCTGGCCAGGGCGCAGGTCCCCATCAGTTCAGCTATGTAGAAGATGGAATTTTTTTTTTTTTTTTTAAACCAACTAATACTGTTGGCATCTTTCCTGGCCCCATACATGCTGCCTCAGCAAGTCAGGTCACATCTGATTCTGTAACACCTGCAAACGAGAGTGTAGACCAGGCTACCTGTCTTGAAAGTTGGACGCAGACCTTTGTGACAGAGCCAGTATGTGAACATTTCTTCTTGGGCTGTTTTCATAACAGCTGGTTTATCAGGTTGCCCTTGGTAGTTTACTCTATAGGTAAATGTTTGTTTTACAAAGCTCTGAGATAAACTTTTGGTTGGGACTAAAACAGATGCCCAACTTTTTTGTAAAGGTGGTTCATTTGAGCTTAGATGGTCTCAGCGGTGGTCCTAAGCTGTTTCTTCCCATTTGGAGTGACAGTGGCTGGTTGGGCTGTGTCTTCCACTTGGAGTGACAGTGGCTGGTTGGGTATCTGAGAAACAGCTGGGTGTAGTGCAGAGCAGAAGCAGCCGTTGTGCTGATGTCGCACAGGCAGGCTGCAGAAAGTACCACCTGTCAGTGGGACCTGTGCAGATTCCTGTCTCCCATGGAATTCTCTGCAAAATATCACCCTGTCACACACACAGAGCGGGTCCTGTCGGCCAGGAAAGCATTCTCTGGCAAGGGCCAAGAGAAAAGTGCACCAGCTGTCAGAGTGGCCTGGTGAACGTTCCCTGGCTCTCTGCTGCCCACTGCAGTGGGAGAGGCAGGGCACTGTGAACTGTGACCAGGTCATCCTTAGGCTCTGTACAGGCAGTTGCTGCAGAGCTGGGGGTGACCCTAAGCCAGGGCCTCCTTGCTCTCATGTGCCACAGAGCCTGCTGCTTTGGGTGGTGGCCAGTAGTTGACTCTGCACTGCCCTGGACTGAGTGCCCCAGTGAACTGCTTAGGGTGCTGAGTGGGTGGAGCCCCTTGTGTACCGACTGGACCTCATGGGCACAGCACCTATCTCTTCCAGGAAACCAGTATTGAGAGTGTTTCCAGAGCTCATGAAATAACACATAGCCTTGCTTTAACTTTTGTAGATTTTAACTCCTTTCAGATTTGATTTTTTTTTTTTTAAGTATTTAAAAGATGATTGACATATCCCAAGCTGGTAACTCATCCTCAACTCCTGTCTGGCTAATATCAGTTCATCATCTTTCTAAAGCTGGGGTTTGCAGTTTTAATTTCTGTTTTACATTGATTGTTAGTGTAAAAGATTGTAGAGTCCCATTTAGACTGGTATGCAAAGATTTCCAAGACAGATGTGTGCATGAAAAAGGAAGATTAAGAGATCAGTACTCATAATTACCTCCTTTTTGTGTAAAAAAGAGGGAAAGGATAAGAGTATCTGATGGTATTTGTTTAGAGAAACGCACAGAGTGGGCACTAATGAGCATGTGTGTGGAGGTCTTCACAGCCCTACTGTCTCTGTGCTGCTTGAATGTGGGTGAAGTAAAGTAAGTTGCTAGCTGCTGTTTTCATTTGTTTTTTGAGGTGCTGGGAATGGAACCTGGAGCCTGTGTTGAGCCACATCCCCAGTCCTAGCTTCTTTATTTGAGAGGACATTGCATGTCTTGTTATTGGACTTGTGAGTCTGAGGAAAATCTGGATTTAAAGTTATTTTTTCCTTGTACTGGGAGGGCAGTGCTTGGCAAGCATGCAGGAGGCCCTGGGTTCAATCCCCACGCTGCAAAAAATATATTACTGCTTAAAAATGTGACTAGATCCTAGATGGTTCCTTTGTGGGATGGGTCCAGGAGGACACTGTCCAAGTCCCCCAGGTCTAGTGGCAGCAGGGTTTTCAGGCAGGGACCTGAGGCAGCCTGTCTGAAAGTGCCCACTGGGGGGCTGTAGCCCGAGTGCCTCCTGTGTCGTTCTGTGGGCCAGTGGGAGGTGCGCCACTCTGAGCTGAGCAGGGCCTCAGTGGCCTCATGGGCGGGCTGGGTGTGGCGTTCTACATTCTTTTTTTTTTTTTTTTTATATATATATATTTTAGTTGTTGGCAGACCTTTATTTTTATTTATTTTTATGTGGTACTGAGAATCAAACCTAATGCCTCATATATGCCAGGAAGTGCCCCACCACTCAGCCCCAGCCCCACATTCGACATTCTTCATCCTTCCTCTCTCGGCCCTTCCACCCACTTCCTCCGCAGATGCTCCTCTCCTGCCTTCTCTTTCACTCCTGGGTTTCTTTGGGGTCTCCTTCGTGGGTTCTCTCTCTGTCTCAGTGTTTTGAAAGCTTTCCTTCTTTTTCCTTTACTTTTTCAGCCTTTTTCTTTCAGTTGATTTTCAAGGTGATGTCTTTCACATAACAGCTTCACCTGGGTTAGGTCGACTCTCCGGGTTCTCTTTAGCCTGCTGACACCTTGGTGCTCCAGCTTCATGGAGAGGTAGAGGGAGGGACCTGTTCCCATACATCCACACACCTCCCTGAGGCCCTCCATCCGTCCTGTGCTGGCGAATGTCCCCGTCATTCATGGTGCCGTCTGTGCCCAGTCCTGGAGCCACAGTGCCTTGCACATGAGTTAAGCACATGCAGGGACCCTGCAGCATGCCTGGAGCAGGCCCAGCCTCTCAGGAAGTCCCTGGGCCACGCTGTCCTGGGGAGTGGACTTAGACTTTCTTCCAGCAGTGTCCTGCCTGCCTTCTGTCTGCCACACTAGATTGTTGGAAGTAAAGCCACCTTGCTTAAACCTCACGGTGACTCCCTTTGCTTTCAGAAACACTTCCTATTCCTTGGACTGTGCATTTTTAGCAGAGCCTTTCATACCAGATATTTGGAGTCACCTCTGACTTGACCTGTGGCTCAGGCTGCTTTTCCCAGCCTTGCTTGATCTCTTGGTTTTCGATCACCCGTCCCACTTCTCCTACCCTCTCCTTTTACACCCACGGGTGTCTGCACCATACCTCTGCCCCTCGTCCTGGTCTGTCCCGGAAGAGATGGCCTGGCATGTTCTTCTAGGCCTGACTGTTTGCTCTAGCAACAGGTCTAAAAGCTTTGAAACAGAGTATTAAAGGTATTGTTTGAGGGGCCAGGACAGTTGGCACCATAATTTGCCTATAGTTCTTATATAAATACATCAAATCAAGACATCCCAGATCAATTCTATATGTTTGATTCCCCCCCCCCAACAAAAACTAGTAGAATGAGCCAGCGTAGGAGCACCTGGTGCTGCTAATCACACTTTGGAGCTGTGTGCCCTGCACAGGGGCTATGTGTGCCCAGCACAGTGGATGTCTAGCAACAGCAAATGGTCTTTTACTCTTGGTTTACAAGTTCATGGTTTTTTGGTTTGGGGTTTTTTTAATTTGTTTTACATAGTTGTACAAGTTCATGTTTCATGCTTTTAATAATGTAGGATAAAATGATTATTAATAACTTGAATGGACAAAAATAGATTTCTTTCATTGTATATGCAGAATTAAATATTATATATTGATAATGTGATTTATAAAAAACATTTATAATGATTTTAAAGATGTACTGGAGAAAGAAATAAATTTATTTCTTTGCCGTTGATTTCATGGTTGCTTTTGTTAATATTTTCAGTATAATGAATGGATTTAATCAACTATTGATCATGTTAAAATTTGCATTCTTTCGTGAAGGTCAAATAAAACTAACGAGTATTTTATTTTATTTGTACTGCCACCTCCACAGCCCTTTTTAGTTGTTATTTTGAGACAGGGTCTTGCTAAGTTGCTTAGGTTCTCACTAAATTGTTGAGGCTGATATCACACTTGTGATCCTCCTGTCTCAGCCTCCTGAGTTGCTGAGATTATAGGCAAGCCACATCTAGCCAACATTCCTTCCTAAAAATCATATTTTCCTACCTATGTCTTACTGTGAATTCATGTTACACATGTTGAGATTTTTTTTTGACCCTTGCATTAAAAAAAAAAAAATGTTCATAGGAGATATTTTCTGATGATGCCGCTATAACTGGAACATGTCTCCTGTCACAGTGCAGCACTCAGCCCAGAGCCAGTTCAGAGTCCAGCTCTGCCCATTCTTCAGAGTTCTCCAGTCTCTAATTGGTGTGATAGAGGAAATGCTGTTAAAAACTTCTTAGTTTTAAAATGTCTTTTTATATAGAAATAATTTTTGAGATGTTAAACTTATTTTTTGTGTTTGTTTCAGGACAGTGACTTCAGTCGGTCATTAGGTAGAGATTCTAAGTGCATACCATTAGTGTCCCTGTGAGCAGGAGACCATGTCACAGCATGTTGGGGGAGCAGCCTCAGCCTGTGTGGGTGCCTCAGGCTGCCCCGCCGGTGGCTCTGCGCCAGGGTCATGTCAGACGGGAGCTCGCTTCGAGGTCACTGTGGCTGTGTTCTTAATTGGGCCTTGTCTTCAAGTACAGCTTTCCTTTACAGGAAGTGCATTGACTGCCTCTCTTTGTCCCCCACTCCCGTTTCTTTTCAGGCTTCTCTACAGTTTGGCCTTCAATGCCAGGTTTCTGCGGCACCTTTGGGTCCTCATCTCTTCCATGACAACACGGATGATCACAGGGTATGTACTGCACCTGCTCACCTGTGGGCCTCCTGCTGTGGCCCCCATGCCTGACACAGTGTGGCAGGAGGGCGTTTGGAAGTGCTCGGCTTTGTTGTTTTAGAGGAAAAATTCTGAATGGTCTTAATTTCACACACACCAAAATTAGTGCCTTGTTTTACAGTTATTTTTATGCATTATTAAGAGTAGCTCAGTTAATAGAGTGCTTGTCTCACATGCACAAAGCCCTGGGTTCAATCCCCAGCACCACCAAAAACAGAATATGTCTTTATCCTAGTCATTTTAAACTTCTTTGTTCCATGTGAATTTAGTATGCTTTTTTTTTTTTTTTAAAGAGAGTGAGAGAGGAGAGAGAGAGAGAGAGAATTTTTAATATTTATTTTTTAGTTCTCGGCGGACACAACATCTTTATTTTTATGTGGTGCTGAGGATCGAACCCAGCGCCCCACCCACGCCAGGCGAGCACGTTACCGCTTGAGCCACATCCCCAGTCCTTTAGTATGCTTTTGACAATGCCTGTGTAGATTTGAAGCAAATTTAACATTATGCAGTACAGAAGTTGATTTGTAAAACTTCTTGAAATAATTTGATTTTTACATGTGAATGATTATATAACTTGAAAGCCAGAATCTTTATCTACATATTTTGAAATGTATGTATAACAAGGGAAAGTTTCATGTTTAAAGGTATTTCCTAGTGTTAGGAATACCAGGGTGCTTCAAGATATCAAGCATGTGCTTAGAAGCCGGTGGGCAAGGACAGCATTACTTGTGCCAGAGGCAGAGCCTCCTAAGCTGGTGGCAAGCACCTGGGTGGGCAGCCCACCTGCCTTTGTCCCTGATGCAGTGCTTCCCCTTGCCCTGATAGGAAGAGCTGGGGTTCCAGTCTAGTCAGCAGATTTTAAAGTTGGGGTGGGTAAAGGGAAGGTCTGCAGTTACAGTGCTACATTTGGGTCCAGTTAAGACTAAATGCTGTATCATGAAAATGGACCACCTAACTTCCTGTTCTCGGGAGTTGGGCATGGTGGCCACACCTGTAATCCCAGCTACTTGGAGGCTGAGGCAGGAAGAACAGAAATCCAAGGCTAGCCTCGGCAACTTAGAAAGGCACTTTCTCAAAATTAAAGCAAGCCAGGCACCGTGGCGCATGCCTGTAATCCCAATGACTCCGGAGGCTAAGGCTGGAGGATCACGTGTTCAAAGCCAGCTTTAGTAAAGGCGAGGTGCTTAGCAACTCGGTGAGACCCTGCCTCTAACTAAAATACAAAACAGGGCTGGGGATGTGGCTCAGTGGTCAAGTGCCTCTGGGTTCAATCCCCGGTACAAAAAAAAAAAAAAAAAAAAGCAACCCCTGGGAGCCTACTGCAGCCCACACTGTGCTGCAGAGTTTCTCCCCAGTCAGAGTCTCGACTGCTCTGGCTGCACTGTGATTCAGGAAGGGACACACGTGACTCAGTTATTGAACACTAAAATGCAACTGCATGTCCTGCTAACTGGCCGATGAGGACAGCAGTCACTGACCAACCACCAGCTGGCATCTGGCTCCTTCTGTGCAGGGCAAGAATGGAAGGAAGAGTTGGTTTTTCATATACACGAGAGGTTGGTGGGTTGGGGTGAGGGTCTGGGATTTCTGCACTCCATTCCTCTGCAGTCCAGTTTGGTCTGTAGCATGTGGGTGGTGTGCAGCAAGACCCTGTGCTGAGATGTGTGCCTTTCAGTCAGTCCCTGTCAGCCCCTGAAAGATTGGAACTGGGATTTGGTCATCTGCACGAACTGTGCTTCCTAACAAAGGGGATCGTCACTGTGGACAGCATCACTGTCCTGCTTTGCTTTTATTTAATCTTAAGCATCTGTGAGGAAAAGAGAGGGTTTGTTTTGTTCTTGTTTTTTTCTTCTTCATTGGTTGGCTTTAGTTTTTGGTCTCTGGGATTGAACCCAGGGGTGCTTTACCCCTGAACTACATCCCCACCCTTTTTACTTTTTATTTTGAGACAGGGTGTGTGATCCTCCTGCCTCAGTCCTCCCAGTTGCTGAGATCACAGATGTGCACCACAGTGCCTGGCAGTAGGGAGTTTTTAGTGGTGACCCCACATCTGCTGAAACTCAAGAAGGTGGAGTGGTTTATCTTGAGCCATACTTGAGCACCTACAGACAAATGAGAGCCACGGAGGATACCCTGATGTCTAGAATATTTCTGTCTGAAATAGGAGGCTTTGAATATGTGCCATTGTGCTGTGGTGCCAGGCAATTTCAGCCACTCCTGCCTGTGTCAGCCCTGAGAGCCTGGGTTTTCATGAGTGACAGGTTTACTTAGGGCCGAAGGACACTGAGGATTGTTAGGACAGGAAATTATCATTTCCCAGTGAGTATCCCCACTTAGCAACAGAGACACCACCAAGGACTGCCTGATTTGTTTATGGCATTTGTCTCTTGGTGAGGAAATGGAGTCCTTGTGTATGAAAGAAAAATGAGATATTGTTAATTATATTAAATTAATAATATTTTATAAGGTGATAAAGTTATATGGGTTTTTGAAAACAATATTTCTAAAAAGGCAGTTGAGAACTTCTTTTATTCAATTTATTCACATAAAGTCCTCTCAAGAACTGTCCTGTATATTGATATCTTCCTATTATATATGTTTCATATTTGCTGTCAAGAATAAAATTTTAAATGAAATACATAAATTTTTTGAATGTGTGGCACTGGGGATTGAACCCAGAGTCATTATGTCACTGAGGCACATCCCCAGCCCTTCTTATTTTTTATTTTGAGACAGGTCTCTAAGTTGCCAGGCTGGCCCCACACTTGTGATCCTCCTGCCTCTGCCTCCTGGGTCCTTGGGATTACAGGCATGCGCCACCGCACCTGGCTGAAGTACACAATGTTTTTGAGAGAGGCACTGAATTTAATTTGAAAATAGTTTTGCAACCAGACTTGCACAGCAGAGTCCTGAGGGAATGTGTTGAGAGCTCTGAGACTTGGGCCTGAGACCCTTCTGCCCTGCAGCTGGGCTAGCTAGGCACAGCCAGCGTGTCTAGCTACTTGTCCCAGTGAGCAACCGTTTCAGCGCATCAGACATTTTTGCGAGTGATATTTTTATTCACATACTTCACCTTAAATACTTGCTGTTGGAGTTGGACCCCGGGTGTCCTCCTTGTCAGGTTTCAGGAACTCACAGCCAGCTGGCTGCCCTTTTCTGGTGGGCATCCCTCTACCAGAGCCTAACGCCTAGGTGCTCTGTCCCATGTGCTCAGCATGTGCAGATAGGCCAGCTATCTCGAGTAGTGCTCAGGATTTTAGGCGCTCGTCCACTTGGTAGGCAGCTTATGTAGAAGGCAGGAAACTATTTAAGGTGCTGCTGGGTCCCCACAGATAGTGTGCAAACCTTCATTCTGAGGGTAGAAACAGGGGGCAGGGATTCGTCCCTGACAGTAATTCAACCAGCTTTCCCAAGTTATAAATCAGTGTCTTTTCCATTTCTATAAATCATGGACTTTTAATCTGCTCATAAGTTTTCTGAGATGGACCCTGGGTCAGAGAGATCTGAGTCTGTGTTTACAGCAGGAAGCATGGTTGTTTCATCGTGCCCCAGCTGCAGGTCCCCACCACACACGGGCCGTCTTTACCCAGTCAGAAGGACCCCTTCCTCTTGCTGTCCTCATGGGGCTAAAGAGAACAAGTGAGTGCTGGTTGATCCCCAGGGGTTCACATGACCCACATGGTGTCCCTGGAGCATGGTTCTGGAGCCGTGCACACAGGACTCTGAGCGGGACTGAGTGAAGTGGGCCCAGCACTGCTTAGACTCAGGAAACTGCCCGCCTGGCTGCTGTACTCCCCTAAATAGTGTGTCCTCCTAAGTAGTATCAGTTATTTTTGTGGTTTTTCATTAAGTGGCCAGGAAACTAAAAGGTACTGACCATTATTTTTACGAATATCACCTAAACGTAGGACATTAAATTCTTTTTTCTTCTGCTTGTCAGCAAATTTTTTGCTGAACGCCACTATGTGGGTAGTGCTGCACAAGGCCTGGTGGGGAGTCCTTCTGGAGGTGTGAGGGCCGGGCTGGGGACAAAGCCAGGGTTGTACAGTTAAGTTAGCCTCTGCCTTCCCTTTGACGGTAAGGTACGATTGCCATTCTCTGTCCGTTTTTGTGTGTCCCCACTGCGTTTTATTTTGGATGGATGGCTTTCCTCCCTTAACTCGCGGATTGACTGATTGTCCTGCCCAGCGTCAGTGCCTGGCCTGGTATGTCTGCCATGTTCGGGCGTGCAGAATGGCAGCTGGCCCTGTGGACCTGGTCCTGGCGGATCTCGCCATGTCAGGGAGGCGTGAGGGTGGTACCATGTAGGTTTGCTAAGCCAGGCGAATGGGCCTGCGAGGAGACATGGAACTGTTACTAAATGCCCACCAGTTGAAGAACTGGACTTGCAGAGGGGCAGGGAGAGACTCCCACTGAAAGATATGGACTCACTGAACAGGTCAGAGCTCTTCAGAGTGGTAGAGACCTGCCTTCCCTAAAGGCTGCCCCACCACTGTGCCACCTCGGTGCTTGCTTGGCTCAGAGGGGGCCAGCAGGAGAGGAGTGGGGCTGGCAGTGCACAGGGGCACTGAAATGAGCCAGCCGAAAGCAGAAACTGCAGCGTGGAGCTGTTTGGAAAGTTCCCGATGGTGGGAGCTCCGTGAGTCTCTGGACCTCTGCTGACTGCCAAGTGGAGAGGAGGCCGTGGTGCTCCTGGTAGGAGGGAAGTCCACGTCACCCTCCCAGCGCCCTCTCCAGGGCCTCGGCCTTGGGCTGAGTGCCCCCTGGCAGGAGGAGCAGTCCTGAGGGAGAGCCAGGTCTGTACCCCTGACTGGCCGTGTTGCCCCAGTGACTTTGCCTTGCCTTCAAGTCATTTTACTATTAATGTAGTTTTCATTTGTCTAATATCATTTCCTAATTAGACCCCAAACTAAACCTGTGATTTTAAAATAACTGGATAGCCCTTTTTCTCCCTGTCTCCACCCCAAGGTCGATGGTGCCGCTGCTCCAGGTGATATCCAGGGGCTCTCCCATGTCCTTCGAGGACTCGGGCCGCATCATCCCGCTCTTTTACCTCTTCAGCTCCCTCTTCAGCCACTCACTGATTTCCATCCACGATAATGAGTTCTTCGGCGACCCCATAGAAGGTGAGCGTTCTGAGGAGCTCCTTGGCTGCTGCCCGGAGGCTGTCAGTCTTCTCAGAGAGTGGGCAGCTTCCAAGCCTTCGCAGTGTGCATGTTATGTTGAGAGAGGGGAAAGGGGGCTGGTTGGAAACGGGGGTGTTTGCAGTTGTAGGGCAGAGGCGGTCGTCCATGATGCCCTTCACGCTGGAGGAGCTGGTGGCCCTGTCCCGCTGCCTGCGCGACGCCTGCCTGGGCATCATCAAGCTGGCCTACCCGGAAACAAAGCCCGAGGTGCGGGAGGAGTACGTCACCGCCTTTCAGAGCATCGGTGTCACCACCAGCGCTGAGATGCAGCAGTGTATACAGATGGAGCAGAAGCGTTGGATTCAGTTGTTTAAGGTATTCCTGGGGCTAAGTAAGCCTAGATTTGTTTTTGGCCTGATTGATTTCAGAAGAGTAGAAATACAGATTTGTTTCAGGCATGTTTCTTAATTTACAAAACTTTTTAAGAAAAGTTACCTTTATTTTTATATTTGCCTCATTTTAATTCCTTGTTTTTGATATTGTCACATGCATCTTGTAAATTGTCAAAGAACTTTCTTTGATTAGATAAGGTATAAATGAAAATTTTTTAAAGTTTTCTCTTTTTTTGTACCAAGGATCAAACCCAGGGACACCTAACCACTGAGCCATGTCCCCCAGCTGTTTTTTGTAGAGGCAGGGTCTTGCTGAGTTGCTTAGGGCCTTGCTAAGTTGCTGAGGCTGGCCTCAACTTATGATTCTCTGCCTCATGCCTCCCAAATCTCTGGGATGATAGGTGTGTGCCACTGTGCCTGGATAAATGTTTTCCTTTTTATTTTTCACTAATAGATCTCAAACAGCTTTACAGTTTTTCATCTTTTTAAAGGCAGAGTAACAAAGGTAGGATTGGTCACTCATTTTTAATGCTAGGCGCATATGAATCATGCTAAGATGAGTCGTTCTCACACGCAGAAAGTGGGGGCATGTTCCTTTGCTGGGTGCTGGCTGGGAACCAGCACCACTGGGAGTGTCACTGCTGTGGCGGGGAGAGGGAGGGTGCTGCCTCGTCAGCAGCAAACGCCCCTCGTCAGCTGAAACTGCTCATTAACGGAGGGCGGGCAGACGTGGTGCACTTCCCAAATTGAGTGCTGGATTTACAGCTCCTCTCCCACCAGCGACCCCGCGCCCGGCAGCGCTCAGGCAGAGCCATCGACTGTCCCTCCAGGTCTTTTATCACTGCTTTTGTCAAGCTATCTATTTAATTGAAAGAAGTTAATTGAATGAAAATGATCAACTAAGCTTGTATTAATACTGCTAATGGAACTTTCTTCTTGGCCATGTTTGGAGGAAGATGTCAAGCTAGACTTTAGGAAAGGCCCATTAATGCTTGCACTTAACCTGATGGGCTAATTAAGGAATGCTTATTCATCCTACAAGTCCAAGAGTCTCTCTGCAGCCCATTCTGCCTGATTTTACAACACATTTCACTTAGGAGCATGAGCATTAGCAGCAGTGAAAGTAACTGATAATGTTTTGATTGCGTGAATACAGGGCTAATGCATCATTGAATTCATAATTTGAACAGATGGGTGTGATGCATGTTTGCACACTTTTTTTTAATTACTTATCTCTGTCTCTAAGTAGATGTTGAAGTTCACATGTTGAGCCCTTAATATATCCTTTCTTAAAAGATTGACGGTTATGTGATTTTTCCAAGTTAAAAATAAGCTCTCACCTATTCAGGACTTATAATTGTTGTGGGAGCTTCATCTGAATAAGAGCGATAGGGTGGCGTATGTGTTTTCCTTTTAGGTTTTAATTGAACTCTGGGATCTTTGCTGGAAACGCTTTCCCTCACGTGGGAGACCAGGCTCCGTGCTTGTGCCAGATGATTCCGTTGTTTTACAGCACCTCTGGAGAGTGTCATAGTTTCCTATGACAGGCTTATCTTTCAGGACATAGAAATCTCTGTATTTAATAATGCTATAGTAGTTATTTTCTACCCTGGCCCTATTTTGTTTTGTTCAAGCATTAAATTAAAATTTTGTTGCAGTGACTTACTGCCACTTCGTTAATCATTGAAGATTTTAGGAATTAGTGAAGAGATCACTGGTTTTTTGGTTTTGTTTGGTGCTGGGACCAAATGCAGGTCCTGTGCATGGTGGGCTAGCACTCTACCACTAGCTATACCCCCAGTCCTGAAAGTTCACTGTTTTTGGCATCCAGTTGCTTTAGAATTGAAATCATTATCACCAAGACCTCTTGGGCTAAGAATAGACTCATTTAAAGGATTCCTGGGTTTTTTTGATGGAAAATCCCACCCCAAATCATTTTATACTTCCTGCTGTTAAGCCAGTCCTTAAAAATGATAAAAATCAAGGCATAATCCATAATCAAGCTATTAGGTTTTCTAATAAAACAACAACAAAAAAATGACCTTTATTATGAAATACTCAGCAGCACTTGCCCCAGAGTGGGTCCTCATTCTAGGCAGTGTTCCAAGCTTTGCCTCTGCCCATGCGCTTCCCACAGTGATTCTGTGTAGAAAAACACTCATCCCCCTGGATAGCGGTGCACAGCTGGCAGTAGGTAGAGTCAGCTGCTCTTCCACATTTGCCCTCTGAAAACCAAAATGTAATTTTACCAGCACTTTTTAGGTATTATAGGGCCCAATCCAAATTGGAGTATCCAAGGTAGAACCAAGTAGCAAGGTGAGCACGCTTGGCCAGCGACTTGCAGCCTACCCCTGACTTTGACAGAACTGCATGCAGATGAGGCCTGACCCTTCTACACCAACCATTTTCATTTTTCAGCTGGTGATGGTCCTCCTGAACTAATTTGTGTGAGAGGCTCTGGTGACTGGTCACAGAACATAGAATTTTAAGTGGATAGAGTCATCTTTCTTTGTCACTAGAAGAATTGAGGTCAGTTTCTAAGCCCTGAATTGACACTGCTAAAACAGTTTATGCATTTATCAAATTTATAAACTCCTCTTGAAGTGTCATTTATAGCTGTAATCACCTTAGCACTGGAGTAGACGGAGCTGTGCTGGCCGCCTTCGTGGGTGCCCCTGCATGCAGGAGGAGCCACCCAGCACTGTGGCCCACAGATGAGTCCTCGCCCTCCCTCTCCATGCTGGTCCGCTGGTAGAGCGCTGTGGTGTCCGTGACTCTCACTTCCTTGGTGTGATCCGTTTGCATTTTTCTGGGGTTTTGTTTTTGGTTTTGTTTTTAACTTTTTTTGTGTTACGGGGGTGGTTACCAGGGATTGAACTCAGGGGCACTTCACCACTGAACCACATCCCTAGCCCTATTTTGTATTTTATTTAGAGACAGGGCCTCACTGAGTTGCTTAGCACCTCACTTTTGCTGAGGCTGGCTTTGAACTCGTGATCCTCCTGCCTCAGCCTCCTAAAAGGCCCCTGGGATTATAGGTGTGCATCATCACTCACAGCTTTTTTAAAACTTTTTTAATACAGGAAAAAATTAAAGCAACAACAGTATGCTAACTACATTCCCTGCCTGCTGCTATTAACACTCACTGTTAAAAAGAAGGCAGAGCCTTCTACCATACTTTGCTCTTGAAGAGCTGGACCATATCCTCCCCTGTCTTGGAAGGCTGGTTTGTTGATTTTTATTTTGGGGGTGGGTGGGTTACTGGAGATTGAACTCAGGGGCACTCGACCACTAAGGCACATCCCCAGCCCTATTTTCTATTTTATTTAGAGGCAGGGTCTCACTCAGTTGCTTAGTGCCTCGCAGTTGCTGAGGCTGACTTCAAATTCTCTATCCTCCTGCCTCAGCCTCCTGAGCCGCTGGGATTATAGGTGTGTACCACCATGCCCAATGATTTTTATTTCTTGACCACTAATTAAGCTGTATACTTTAAGAAGTAATTTTGTAGTGTTTTAAACACATACTGGAGAATATGTTATCTTTTAAGATCTATCACTTTTCATGTGCAAGGCTCTGGGTTTGAGCCCCAGTATTACAAAAGCAACAAACAACAAAATTCCATGTATAATAATTTTTTAAAATATTATTTTTAGTTGTTGATAGTTATTTTATTCATTTATTTTTATGTGGTTCTGAGAATCGAACCCAGTGACTCACATGTGCAGGAAGAGCCCTCTACCACTGAGCCACAACCCCAGCCCCCACATATAGTAACATCTGTTTGTTTGTTTATTTATTAGTTGAAGTTGGACACAATACCTGTAATTCATGTATTTTTATGTGGTGCTGAGCATCGAACCCAGGGCCTCGCACATACTAGGCGAGCAGTCTACCCCTGAGCCACAACCCCAGCCCCGCCACATAGTAATTTTAAACAGACAATAAATAAAGGCCTTGCGACGTCAGTAGTCCCTGGGTCATCTGACCATCTATGCGCCGACTCAGCCCATGCAAGTGGTCACAGAGGGTCCCTGTCCCCACAGTGTCACTGTAATGAGGAAAATAGGCATTCACCGTTACTCTGATGACGGCCGTACTGAGGGCTGGAGCTGTGGGCGAAACGCTGAACGTGCATGTTCTTAGTCGTGCCACTGGTGTTCCTGGGGTCCGCTTTGATGGGCTTTCTGTGGTGGAGTCAGCTATGGGAAAGAGTCTCACTTGCTCTTTTTGCCTCAGTGTGCATTTTCTTGAGTTCCTGTGAATGAAGTGCTGCTGAGTATGCTTAGTTTTGAGTCTCTTGAAGAATCAGCCATGCTGACTGGGTTTGTCTTTATTACACGGTTTGGGTTTTGCTTAGCAGATCTTACACATCATATGGAGACGATGTAATTTCCTCTCCCGATTGCCTTTCAAAACTTGGACTGTGGGGGCTGGGGTTATGGCTCAGTGGCTGAGCGCTCACCTCACATGTGTGTGGCACTGGGTCGATCCTCCGCACGCATACAAAAATAAATAAGACAGATATTGTGTCTATCTACAACTAAAAAATAAAAATTAAATTAAAAAAAACTTGGACTGTGTACTTACCTTTTGGTTGCAATAGTGTAAACACCAGTTGTTTCATTCAGAAGTGTCATAAGAGGAACTGCATAACAGTGTATGCATTTCTAAGTGTTGAGTAATTTGTTACTTTCTGAGCATTTATGTAATCTAAGGTTTGGGGATTTTGTCTTCGTATTGCGGTGCTGGGAACTGAACCTAGGGCCTTATGCCTGCTGGGAAGAGACAGCAGTTAGTACTGACCATGCTGTGGGTCAGAAAGAACCAGCGCTGGGCCTCCAGAGCTGCAGGAGAAGGTGTCATCAAAGAGCACCGCAGGGTCCAGGAATGGCCAACTCCAGGTCGGCCCTGATGCCGGCCTGAAGCTGGCTCTGTACTCAGAAAGGAAGTGCTGCTGTGGTATCAGGGTAGGACTTAAAATGCCACCATGTAGAAGCCCCATCTCAATTGGTAGAATATCCACCAGTTAAAAGCCAAATTCTAGATCTTGAGAGGCTTTCCCCATTGTAGTTCCACCTGCATATCCAAAGTGCTCAAATGTTCCTTTTTCTCTGCCCATTGGTGGGTTATCCAAGCAGTGTCTTAGAGTGAGTGAAATGCAACCTGTCTGACCCATTTTCTTTGGGCACATAGAATTTCTGGCATGCCTGTATACCGGGATTTGTGCTTAATAAAGATAGCACTTGAGTCTCTTATCACAGGTACATGTTAACGTATGGAATTGTGGTGCTGTTTTAAAGGGGAAGCTGCATTGAAAATTGGTCTTGCTTATCCAGCGAATGTGTTCAGAAATTCTCACATCACTCTAGTTTTCTTACTTCTGTGATTATTCCAAATTATATTTTATTTAATTGGAAGCAGTGTGTACACAAGCCTGGCCTTAACAGAAAATTCCATTATAATCTCTCTTTGACTCCATAGTAGTTGTATGATTGAATCCTGGTTATAGAGATTTAAAACTTTGGCTTTTCAGTTTGGGTGTTTGCCTTTATTACATGGTACTTTACTTGTAATAAAAGTGTAGTATAGAACTTGGGTCTCTTTTAGGTAGTGCTGTTAGAGCTCTTTAGTCATCTGCTGAAAAACTGACAAATAACTTCAGATCCCAGATCAGTGCTCAGGCACCTGCTGGGTGCCCTGTAGTCATCTGGGTTCTGTTCATAGAAGCTCCCTGTGCAGCCAGAGAGGAGCTTTGGCTCAGTGAGGAGCATGCTGCTCTTGAACTAAGCTGTAGGATGTGCCAGAGTCTGCCCGCCAGACCCCAGGGAGGCAGGCCACCTCCAGAGGCTCTGTGAAGGATGCCCGAGTTGTTTTCCCTGGAGATCCTGGGGCTGCCTGCCCCCAAAGCACCCCATACAGTGTTTCTCAGAAAGATAAGAAAAATTTTACACAGTGGAGAAAATTGAGCTGGCCTTCACTTTAATTCAGATAAACTGGTGTGTCCAGGTTTGTGTTGTAAAGTGTGATCACTGTCTCCGTGTGGCTTTTAAGGACCATCGTGTGTGCATGCTGTGGGGGGTCCTGTGTGTGTTGGCAGGTGACTGCTTTGTTTCTGCAGCTTTCCTGGCTCCCTGGCTGGTGGCCTCAGTGGCCTTCTCCCCTGCCCTGGTGGTGGGTGATAGCTGCTGGGCTGCTTGTCTGACCCAGCCCCTGTTCTTCTCTTTAGGTCATCACCAACCTAGTGAAAATGCTGAAGTCCAGAGACACCAGGAGAAACTTTTGTCCTCCAAATCACTGGCTGTCAGAACAAGAAGATATTAAAGCAGATAAGGTGTTATTAATAATCTCTTTACAACTTACGAGAGATAGACCATATCAGTTTTCTAAAGGAGCAGAGACAGACATAAGTATTGCTAAGATCCAGGTGTAAAGCAGGTCGTGTAAGATACTAGAGCACAGCCTTAGCAGAGGGTATCAGGTGTGTCCAGGGAAATTCCTGGCTGCGCTCACTGCAGACTCCTGGGGCTGGAGATGAAGTGCAGAGCGTAGAATGAGCAGGCGACAGGCCTGCTGAAGGTGTGGGCGTGGGAGAGCAGTTCAAGTGTGGTGTTCTCCTGGACGCCCACCTTCAGGTCCACCTCGGGGCTTCTTGCCGTCCCCTGAACAAGGCTGGGGCCCCTACAAAGAATTTCCCACCAAAAAGAAACCATCCTTGGCACAGCAGGGAGGACCCTCCAAGGGGATCTTGGGGTGTGAAGAGGGGTCAAAGGTCCCTTTTGGGCTCCTGCCACCCCAGGGACTCTGGGTGTCATTGAACACACTGCAGCACACTCACATTAGCATGCTGGAAAAAGAAGGAGCTGCCCTGTGGGGCATGGGTGTGGTCCATCGGGCGAGAGGGCGGGATAAGGCAGCCTGCTTAGGACAGAGGCCCAGCTCACTAAAATGAGTGGGAGCTGCTGGATCCTGTGTTGCTGACCTGGTCACCTCCAACAGGTCACCCAGCTCTACGTGCCCGCATCCAGACATGTGTGGAGGTTCCGTCGGATGGGGAGGATCGGCCCGCTGCAGTCCACCCTGGAGGGTGAGTGCTCCCACTGGCACTGCCTGCCGTGGCCGGGCCGTCGCGTCCCGTTTCCTGCCACAGCGCTCGTGCCTTCAGGGTGCAGTTCTGAGGCTGGGATGCACCATCGCTCCCCAGCCAGCCACCCTCAAAATCACCTCAGCTCCGGGTGCCGGGCACCTTCCCCAGGGCAGCTCCAGGCTGGCAGGGTGGTTCCCGTCCTGTGCTCACCTCTTCTGGAAGCCCCTAAGCAGAGTCCCCCTGCTGGGGCCGAGTGGCTGCCTGCGTCAGGCACAGCCTGGCCCCTGAGCTCAGCCTGTTCTGCCGTGGGTGTGCCTCAGGTTCTGGTCCACTTCTCAGCATGAGGAAGTCGGTTGTTTCTCCTTCAGTCTGGTGATGATGGACTCAGCTGCACTAAGCCATCTGTGGGCAGATTTTTATGTGAACAATCTTTTTTTTCCCACTTGAATAAATATCTGAAAGTGAGAATCCTGAGTTCTATGCCAAGTGTATGTTTGACTTTATAAGAAACTATGGAACTCGCTTCAAAGTGGCTGTACCACTTTGCACTCGGCCCAGCAGTGTCTGAGAGTTCCAGCTGTTCCATACGCCGGCCCACACTTGGAATTATCTTTTTTTTTTTTTTTCTTAAACCTTTATCTTATTTATTGTTATGTGGTGCTGAGGATCAAACCCAAAGCCTCACACATGCTAGGCGAGCGCTGTACCGCTGAGCCCCAGCCCCGGGAATCGTCATTTTTAAAAAATCATTTTTAGCCGCTTATAAAGATGTGCCATGCTATCTTATGGTTTTAATTTGTATTTCCCAGCTGATAAATGATGTTATCTTTCATGTACTTGCTTTTTTTAATTACTCAGTTTGGGGAGTTTTAATATATTGGTTATAATTCCTTTATATACCTATATATGGAGTGTCAAAGAGACTCTTACTTAGAGCTTCTGATATCTGATGAGAGCGTTCAGGGTCCTCCTCTTCTCCGCAGTGAGCTCAGAGGAGCCAAGCCAGGGCTCCTTGTGCTGTGCACAGCTCTCCCTGGTAGAAAGTACAGCTGAGGCCCACAGAGCGCTTAGCCCAGCAGGTCGTCTGGCCTTCACCACATCCCCCTGCCCCCAGGAGAAGAGCGGGCTTATGCACAAGGCGCAGCGTCCTCAGATCTGCACTTGGCAGCCACACCAGCCAGTGAGATTCAGTAGCTGGTAAAGGCATCAATTGCTGCTTGATCCAGAGTCCTCATGTCAGATTGGGCTCCCGCTGGTGGAGCCGGGGAAGGCTCAGTTTTGACCCCACTCTGCATGGGCTCTGTGCATATGGCTGGACCCATCCCACAGGTTTTAGATTGGGCCTGGGGTGTGTTTGTGGAGCTGGAGCTAGACAGGCGAATTAATAGGTTATTTTAGTCCTCTGAAGAGTGGCTTTATGAATGCCGACTTTGGTAATGGGCAGTGGACATGGGAAGGATGAGATACACAGACCACTAATTCTTTGATGTGCCTGGCAGTGGGCCTGGAGTCCCCACCGCTGACTGTGTCTGAGGAGCGGCAGCTGGCTGTCCTGACGGAGCTGCCCTTTGTGGTCCCCTTTGAGGAGCGAGTGAAGGTAAGCCCCTGGATCCTTGGGCGTTAGTTGCAGTGCTGGGGCCTGTGCTTGCTGGGCAGTGGTCTGCAGGGAGCTGTAGCCCACCTTGCTTTCTTCACTGACAGGCTCTTCTCTGTGTTTTGTCCTGTTAGCATTAAGAATTAACACACCAGCAAAAACATCTTTGATTTCTTTGTTTACATTTTTTATTTTGAGAGATGATCTCACCAAGTTGCAGAGACTGGCCTTGAACTTGCAGTCCTCCTGTCTCAGGCTCGTTAGGCTCCCTCCTTGCCAGCGTTTTGGATTTATGTTGTTCTTATTAGGTTATAAGAGCCTGCAATAATTTTTAAGACCTAAGAGATACCTCTTTATACAGAATAAAACAATTTTCCCCTGAGTTATAACTGATCAAAGGATTGTTAACTAGAGAATTCTCATGGAGTCTAAGTGCATTTACTCTTCTGTCTTCACTATTTCCTATATTTTGCATTATTTTTAAAAATGCAAAATCTTGTGAGGAGATGCTTCTGTACATTCACATGAAAGCCAACCCTGTCACCAGCACTACTTTACAGAAATGGACAAGTGAACTTACATCCTTTCCAGATGATTCTCTAATGTGCAGAACTTCGTGTTTGTCTTTCCAGATTTAATTTAAATTTTGTATTCTGCCTGTGGGGGGGGGGAGTGGGGGTGTGTGTGAGTGTGGGGGTGTGTGTGGTGTGTGTGTAGTTGTAGTTGTTGACAGACAGCATACCTTTATTGTATTTGTTTTATGTGGTGCTGAGGATGGAACCCAGTGCCTCACACATGCTAGGCGAGTGCTCTGCCACTGAGCCCAGCTCCAGCCCTTCCCTGTGTTGTGAAACTTGGTAGAAGCCCCCAGGCTTGAAGAGGCTCTTTGTGGAGGCTGCATGCTGCCCGGGGCGACAGGAAGGTGCTCAGATGCGGCTGGTGCTTCCTCCCTTGGCCCCGCGCCACGGTCCAGCATCAGAACACTGTGTGAACAGCCTCGCTGCACAGACACACTGGCTCTCGCAGAGCCGTGCCTCCTTCCCCCACCACCTGAGCCTTCATGAAAGATTTATGAATGAAAATACAGCATGGGATGTTCAAAGTTTATTGTAAAATGGGGAAAAGCAGCAATACTAGAAATATAAATAGTCGTTTGTTGATAAAAATCTAGTATCTTGGCTGTTAAATTTCACTTCAGAATTTTTCTCTTTTATTGCTTGTTGTGTAATATCTCGAAACTTTCCCTGTTTTGTTGTTAGATCTTTCAGAGGTTGATTTATGCAGATAAGCAAGAAGTTCAAGGAGATGGCCCATTTCTGGATGGAATTAATGTCACAATAAGAAGAAACTATATTTACGAGGATGCTTATGACAAACTTTCCCCAGAAAATGGTATATATGATTCTGTGTGAGTGTTTGCTGGGGGGCAGGGCTGGGAACTGTGTTAGGAAACAGTGTTGTTAAGGATTTGTGCCCACCTCTTTTCCTGTGCTGACATGGTGGTGCCCACAGCACTGGGAGTCAAACCAAGGCCGTGCACGTGCTAGGCAAGTGCTCTCCATAATAGGAACTCCAACAGAAGCCTTTTAAATACTGGTCTTCAGGGCTGGGACAGAGCCCGGTGGTAGAGCACTCCCCTGCATGCACGGGGCCCAAAATACAAGAAAATACTGATCTTTTAAAGGCACAATACTCTCCCACACAGTACTGTTGTCTCTCTACTTTGCTACCTTTAATTCTAAAAACATTGGTGGCTGCAATTTACCTTCTGTGTTTTTATATAAATGCATGTTTATGTGAGTATCAATTATAAGTCACTTTAAGTGCGCTGAAATAAATGCTGTCATTCTCCCTATTTCTTTATAGAACCTGTGCTTCAGTGGTACTTCTGTTAGTAGAAGGGTTGCAGTACACAGGAGTCGGGGTTGTATTTGGAGAGTGAGGCCGTGCTTGGTCTTTAGTTACTGTGTGACCCTCACTGTTCAGTGCTACAGCTGTAACTTTGGAACCTCTTGTCCGTGACGCTGCGTGGCAGGGTGATGAATCACTGTGGAGAAATCAAAAACAGAGCTTGCACAGACCTGTGGTCGATGTAGGTTGTCCGATGGGAAGCAGCAGCTGCCTTGCCTTTGAGGCAAAGAAATGGAGGGTTTACCCTCCTGAGTGTCTGTTTTTGTGGCCCCGGGATCACACCCAGGCCCACGTGGTGCTCTGCCCCTGGCTGCACCCCAGCCCTGTGGTGATTCTCTGAGCTGGACTGAAGAGCTACTCTTGTTTCACTGTGGTGCCACTGGAAGGAAGCTGACCCACCGTCCCCTACTGCGTTCCCAGTGTTTTTCACATCATTTGCTCGTAACCCGCTAGTGTGACCTGAGGCCCGGTGAGTTCACGCAGTCTGAGCCGTGAACTCTGCCCACGTCAGGTCTTTCTTGCCGTGGATGTTGTCTTTCAAATCCTACATGTGAGGTGGAACGAGGCGCCCTGCCTGCTGGTCTAACTGAGTCTGGGTGGACTGGAGGGGAGCACACATTTGAAAAAGCTGCCGTCCCCTCGCGGGGACCCCCCAGTGCCCTTACAGGTCGGTGGCATGGTTCTGCATCATGTCGTTTCATTGGCAGAGTCGGTGCTTCTGTCCCTGACTCAGGTGCTTAGACCTGCCTGAGGGAGACTCATTCTCCCCTTTGCTCGGTGCACACAGCAGGTACTCAATAGTTACTTGTCAGATTTGCCTTCAGACCCCATGAGAGGTGACAAAACAGTAAGTGTGTGAGTGATTGGCATCCCATCTAGAGAAGAGTGTGGAGTTTAATGGTGGAGGCCCTTCAGAGGGACAGGACTTGCGCGGACCTGCAGAGGAGAGGAGGCCGTAGGGCAGTGTTTGTGTCCTGCTGGTTGTGGGGGCTGGTTGGACTTGGTTTGGGTTTTTTCTTTCCTTTGTTTGTTTGGGGGGGTGTTTGTTTTTGTTCTTTTTTTCCTCCCTTGGTGCTGGGGATTGAACCCAGGGCCCTGTGCACATGAACCGAGCACTGTACCAACCAAGCTGTATCCTCAGCCCCCTTTTTATTTTTATTTTGAGACAGAGTCTCACTAAATTGCTGAGTCTGGCCTTGATGTTGGGATCCTCCTGCCTCTCCCTCCAGAGTTGTTGGAAAGATAGGCATGCACCACCAAGCCAGGCTGTAATTCTTACAAATATTCTCTAATTTAGGCTTATGAATTTGAATATTTAAGGCTTGTGTTGGGCATTTTGCATCTTGAAACATTTAATTTATGAGAAATGGTTTGAATTGCTTTGTTGGCTAGTCATTTTCATAGACTCAGGTAATGTGATTATTTCATGTATCATCAGGTCATTAGAGCAGGATTCTCTGGGGAATAGTCTTGTCTGCATGTGAGTGGACCAGTGCCCCCAGGAATGGTGACTGATCTTGTGCAGCAGCGTGGGCCTTTTGGACGTTATTTTTCCGTATGAGCATGTGCAGAGAGAGCTGTTTGCCCCGAAGACTGCTGGGTGGCTCTGCTGCAGCTCCTTTGGGTGGGAAGCTCCCCTGGGCTCCTCAGGTTTCCTGTCTTGGTTTCTGAGAACCTCCCCCCTTTGTGTGTGTCAGTGGGCAGATTTTGTTTCACTTAATGGGCTATTATAATTACATGGTTTTCCTGAAGAATAGCCGGCATTAGGGTAAAATCAGTTTAATATTTTTCGTAGGTTGTATTCCACTAAAACCTCACTGTGTAATTAGGTATTTCTAATTTGTCCTGAGAAAAAATAATGTCGCTGGGCGCATTGGCTCATGCCTGTAGTCTAGCAACTCAGGAGGCTGAGACAGGAGGATCGTGAGTTCAAAGCCAGCCTCAGCAACATCGAGGCTCTAAGCAACTCAGTGAGACCCTGTCTCTAATAAAATACATAATCCGGTTGGGGATGTGGCTCAGTGGTTAAGCACCCCTGGGTTCAATCCCAGTGCCAAAAAGGAAAAGAAAAAGTAGTGTCAAGATAGACACCTAGAGGGCTAGATCCGAAGCTGGAAATATAGTGCCTGTTGCCGTGTGCAGGTGTGAGCTTCAGGAAACTGAGGAAGCTCCACTCAGCCATGCTTGAGGGCTGCCTCCTCACAACGGGCCCTTGAAGCTCTGGGGAACAGAGCGCCGCACCACTGTCAGTGCTGCTGTTTGAAAGGGGTTCACAGGCCAGCTGAGATTACAGGTAATTACATGGTTTTCTTGGCATTAGCATAAAATCAGTTTACTATTTTCCATAGGTTGTATTCTACTAAAACCTGTAATCTCAGCTGCTCAGGAGGATCTTGCGTTCAAAGCCAGCCTCAGCAACTCAGCGAGACCCTGTCTCTAAATAAAATACAAAAAAAGGGCTGGGGATGTGGCTCAGTGTTAAGCACCTCTGGGTTCAATCCCTAGTACAAAAAAAAAAAAAAAAGAAAAGAAAAAATGGTTCCTGGATGGACCGAGGTGGGGCATTTCCACTTGGCAAATTTGCATGCCACACTCTAGAAGCCCATTATGAAGTGTTGGGCACCCTTGCTGGGACTCTGCAGTGCTACGTGTTATACTGCCTTCCCTAACCCTCCCTCCTGCCCTCCCCCTCTGAACAGAGCCTGACTTGAAGAAGCGGATCCGCGTGCACTTGCTCAACGCCCACGGCCTGGACGAAGCCGGCATCGACGGTGGTGGCATTTTCAGGGAGTTTCTAAATGAACTACTAAAGTCAGGATTCAACCCCAACCAGGGCTTCTTTAAGACTACTAATGAAGGGCTTCTCTACCCCAACCCAGCTGCTCAGATGCTCGTGGGAGATTCTTTTGCCAGACATTACTACTTCCTAGGCAGGATGCTTGGAAAGGTAAAGTGGCCATTCTGTTTCTGTGTGTCATGGTCTCTGCTTCATCCATGATCTTTGTTGAGAATTTTTAAAGGTTGTCTTGGTGAATCCTAAATAGTATGTATTTATGTAACAACTACACTCATCTTAGTACGTTTACATGCGCAGTGATTACATCCTTCAAGTACAGGGAGCGAGATAGCATCTGGTTTGGAGATGGTTTACAATGGTTATCTGCTACGCAGGTGCACGTGCTGTAAGCATTTCAAGTCTTCTCTCAGTTGCTTTATGGATAATATTGAAAGTGAATATTTTTAAAGTGCTATGAGATGGAAGCAAGCCCACAGTTATTCAGTGTAGTTTAAATATGTTGTGTATATTCTATGCAAAATCTACAAAAAATTTTATGCCTGAGAATGATATTCTTTCTGGTGATGCTTTCGAAGCCAAAATGTTAACATCTGCCAGCCATGTGTACAAACTGGGCTTATTAGCCTGCACTGTGAGGGCGATTGATCGTGTAACAGAGCAGGAGCTTCAGGGGTAACAAGACAGGGACACTGAGGTCTGGAAGGAGCTCTCTTAGCAGCGCCATGACTGGAGGTGTGGCTCCCAGAGCCCGAGTCCCAGGCACAGTGGGCTTTTACTTTAATACACAAGGAAGTTTGGGGTCCATCAAAGCCAGGGAGTCTGCAGTTCTATTGGAGAGGCATTCTGCATTCCTTACATGGGTACAAGTTTGCAGCAACTGAGGGACTTTCACTGCACCACGCCTAAAGGGGGCCCGGCTGTCCCTCCCGCTTTGTCTCCTGCTTCTGCTCCTGTGGTTATCTGTCACAGTGCCCACGGCTGCTGCAGGCCTCAGGGTGAAGCGTCGGAAGCAGAGCTGCTGTGTGGCAGCCTCCAGAGCTGCTAGCCTGGGGGTTGGCCTGCCAGCTCCGGAGCTGCTAAGCTTTCCCTTCTGATCCCCACACTAACTGGGGGTGTGCTTTGGAGACCAGCATTGCTACTGCCCCCCCCCCCCCATATGAACCTTAGTCTAAAAAGCATTGTTTTCATTTATTAGTTACTAACATTTTTAAATGGGGAGATTTTTTGTTTGGTTTGGTTTGGTTTGGTACTAGGAATTGAACCCAGGGGTGCTTAACCACCCAGCCAAATCCCTACCCCATTTTTAAATTTCATTAGAGACAGGGTCTCATTGAATTGCTGAGGCTGGCTTTGAACTTGGGATCCTCCTGCCTCAGCCTCCCAAGCTGCTGGGATTACAGACATGTGTCCCCATACCCGGCTAAAATAGGGAGCTTTGGCCTGCAAGTTTATATTTCTGGGTTGTTCATTTATATTTGGGCTTTTTGTTGTTTTTTACTTTTTGCATTTTAAGTAAACTTAATGTTGGTAGTTGCTAATTCTATAAGAACGTGGCTAAGCAAGTATTCTGGTAAAATTGGGAGCTGGAACTTTGGCTTAAACTTTCCTAAATGAGGGGCGAGTTATGAGCTGATCCCATGGGACTCATGGCAGTTGGATGACAGAGGGAAAGGGCCTCTCGCGTGTGCAGGAACTCCCTGGTGTTCAGGCACTCCTGGCCCAGCACTCACAGAACAACTTTGATAAGTCCTACCCCATCTTCTCTGAGTCAGACGCCAGAATAAGAGCATCCCAAGAGGGTGCCGGGTAGCCACAGCACCCTCCTGAGGGCTGACTGCTGGCCCTCTTCTGTCCTCTTGTCTGTGCCCCCTAGCACCAGCTTCTGCCAGCCAGCCTGGGCCTTCCACATATTGATTCCTAACTTATTTTTTATTTTGAGTGCATTGCTTGAGGTATCACAGAAGGACACAGCTCATGTCTGGCAACTGTAAAGTGTCACTGCATTCTGCGTACAGCATTTCTGCTAATAAAATTCTTATTAAGTAAAATTAATATTTTATGTTACCCATGGATCTGTGGTGTATTGTTAACAGGTAGGTAAAATTTTTTTACATTTGAGGAAGGTTTTTTTTTTTTAACTTTTAAGAGAGAGAGAGAGAGAGAATTTTTTTTTAATATTTATTTTTTAGTTTTCGGCGGACACAACATCTTTGTATGTGGTGCTGAGGATTGAACCCAGGCCGCACGCATGCCAGGCGAGCGCGCTACAGCTTAAGCCACATCCCCAGCCCCATTTGAGGAAGTTTTTAGTGCAAAGTTTATGTGGCCTGAAAGTACTTTTTATTTCCATTGCTTTAAAAGCAGAAGAAGGTGGACAGACACAGTGGCATACTGTAAACCCAGCAGCTCAGGAGGCTGAGGCAGGAGGATCACAGTTTCAAAACCATCCTCAGCAACTTAGCAAGGCCCTAAGAACTTAGTGTAACCTTGTCTCAAAATAAAAAGGGTTGGGGATGTTGGCCCAGTGGTTAAGAGCCCCTGGGCTCGCTCCCTGGTACCAATACAGACAGACAGACATGGGTATGAACAACAGGTGCCTGATACTTAGTACTTCCCCTGCAGCAGTTTTTAGAAACACACTGACTGTGCCACAGACTTTACCAGCAGGCTCAGCTTCCGGCCAGGTCTCCCTTAGAACATGCTGGGCTGATTGCCTGCATGTTGACCAAGTTTGTTCTGTCCACCCTTCCTCTGACCTTCCCTTCAGAGCCACACCTTCTGTTTCAGGGAACCTTTGTCGGCCTGATGTGGACTAAGCTCAGCTACTTCACAAGGCCTTGTACACATGGTGAGACGTTTCCATTCCCGCCGTGGTTGATGGAGGGTTACAGACTGAGGGGTGGGCACAGTGCCTTCTGTCCATTCACCCATGGGGGGACATTTGGATTGTCTGGTTTTTGTCTTTTATGGTTGATGCTCTGAACATTGGTGCACAGGTTCCACAGTATTCTGTCTCACCTCTCCCTGGGGACTGTTCATGCTGAGCACCTTGTAGCGCACTGCGTGTTGTCCCCTGCCACTCAGGCCTGCGGCGTGTTCCTGTGGCTGGGCCCCTGGGTGTGCTCCAGACACTGAGCTGCATACCCTTGCTTTCAGTTACATGTGGTGCCCTTGACGGTCTTGTCTTTTGTTTGGTGCTTTTGTCTGTCTGAGAAGCCTCTTACACGGGTGCATCTCCTGTGTGTGCTCCTGACAGCTTTGTCCTTTTGGCTCTTGCCTTTGGCTTTGGAGTTAGTTTTATAGACTGTTGCTGTTGGGGCCCTGAAGTTCTTCACACCCTTGTTGAAAATAAGTTGACCATAAACAGGACTCTGAATTCCCCTCTGCTGAGCACTTCATCTAACTTATGCCAGTGCAAGAATGTCTTGATTGTGGTGGCTTTGTAGTGAGGTGTGCATATGTGTGAATTAGTGGCAAATGGTAGTAAAACCCCAGGCCTCAAGAGCAAGGGGGCAGTGGAAGGTCATCAGTCGACTTGAATACGCAGTAATTCTTCTTTATTTATATCTCTTTCAGATGGATTATACTATAGGTTGCTACCCATTTGTTCAGATTCCAGATGTCACTACTTTTATAATAACACAGATTTTAGGCATTATTCAGGTTTAGTAACTGGGCTCCAGCTGACCTCACTATGACACTCCCAGAAACAAAATCTCTCTCTAGGCTTACCCTTATGGCAGTAACAAATTTCGGCTGTTAAAGAAAAGAGGTGTGAGCTAAATAAAGCTCACACTTCAAGAGGCTCGATGGTATGATGCTGGCATTGGCTTGACTCTGGTAGAACCTCACGGCAGATGGCATCACAGTGGCTGGGAGCACGGGTGGGAGCAAGAGCTCACTTAGCACGACAGGCAACCAGAATGATCAGGGGGCAGGTGGCCACAGGGGCAGTGTTACGCCCTCCTGCGAATGTCCCCAGTGTCACCAAATGCCCATCCCAGCACAGACTGATGGGGGACACACCACACTCAAGCCACTCAGGCTCCCTCTGTAGCTGGAGCCGTGCACTGGCCTTGGGGTATCTGCTGGGTACCGCTGGGAGCCGCCCTCTCCCATCGCCACAGAGATCTGTAAATGCTGTCTGTAGTGCTTTCAGTGAAGATGAGCCCAGAAGCCTCTAAATCATCAGCAGCGAAGAGAGGAAGAGGGAGTGAGAGTGGAGTGAGCCTCAGTTTTGCAGACTGACCTGATGTGCACCCCCCGCCACCACCCCACCCCCGTGCCTAGTGGTTCTCCCCTGCCGCAGGGACAGAAGATAGGGTTAGGGTCACAGAGTTGTTCTTCCTAAATATATAAGTCATCCCATTTTGATTAGTGTAGAGACTGATTGTTATGTAAGTCTGATGAGGAGAGGGACCTGGTTTTTCCCTCTCTGTTTATTGATATGCTGCTCATAATTTGAGCTGTTGCAAAGGCAGCGCTCATGGGACAGCAGTATTGTAGATTGGGGACAGGTGACAGATTGCTCATAACACCCTCTTGTGGAATGTGTATAACATGCTTAAAGCAGGTTCCAGGGAGGAGAGTTTGTGAGCTAAACCTCACTCCCAGAAATGAAGATCACATAAGTTACATTTCAATAAAATTGTTTAAAATAATGGAGTTTAGGCAAAACCAATAACAAGCCTATAGTTATTTCTCTGATCAAAGATATTGGAAGAAGGCACAAAAATATGGGAAGACCTCATGTATTCATGAATTCGGGGAATTGATATTGTTAAAATGTCCTTAGTACGCAAAGCAATTTACAGACTCAATGAAATCCCCATCAAAACACCAAGGACACACAGAAGACCCAGTGGCCAAAGCTATCTTGAACAAAAGGAACAAAGCTGAGGCTCCACAAGACCTGATTTCAAGACGTGGTCGAGTGCCACACTGACCAAAACAGCATGGCACTGGCAGAAAAGTAGGCACACGGCACAGTGAGACAGACTGGAGACCCCAGAATAACCCGCCACCTACAGCCAAGTGATTCCCAGCACAGGTGTCAGAAACACACTGGAGGAAGGACAGCGTCTTCAACAGATGTGCTGGGAAAAGGGGACACCCACATGCCGAAGAACAACGCGTCCACGCTCTCTCACCCTGTATGAAAATCAGCGCAGAGTGGATCAGGGGCTGGAGGTGGTGGTGCACGCCTGTAATCCTAGAGAAGAGGCTGGGGCAGGTCTCGAGTTCAAGGCCCGTCTCAGCTACTTAGCAAGATGCCGACTCAAAAACCAAAAAGGGCTGGTGGGGATTGTAACTCAGTGATTAAGCACCCTTGGGTTCAATCCCTGGTACCCCATGCCCCCTCAAAAAAAGTGGATCAATGACCCAAATTTAAGACCTGAAGCTATAAAATTTTCAGAAGGAGATGAGAGAGAACACTCAGGATATTGGCATAGGCAGTGATATTTTTATAGAATCCCAGAAGCTCAGGTAACACAGTAAAAATACATAATTAGGATTCTGTTCAACAAAAAAACTTGTGCACAGCAAAGGAGACAATCCACAGAGTGAAGAGACAACCACAGAATGGGAAAACCACCTGCCGGCTATTCACCCGATGGGTTAATATCCAGAACATGTAAGCCACTCAGGAAACAACTACCATTACAAAATCAATTTGCGGGGGTGGCTACGGGGGATTGAACTCAGGGGCACTCCACCACTGAGCCACATCCTCAGCTGTGTTTTGTGTTTTATTTACAGACAGGTCTCACTGAGTTGCTTAGCGCCTGGTTTTTGCTAGGGCTGGCTTTGAACTTGGGATCCTCCTGCCTCAGCCTCCCGAGCTGCTGGGATTACAGGCATGCCCCACTACTCCTACTACTCCTGGCACAAAATCAATTTTGTTTTGTTTTTTGCCCTTCTCAATGCTTTATTCACTCAGTTTATACAATTTCACTCTATAGGTTCTTAATCAAGAAAACGACAATTCTTAATTCTAGGGCAAATGGTCTGAAGAGACACTTCTCAAGAAAAGACATACAAAAAGCCAACAATTATCTGAAAAAAATGCTCAATATCATTAGCCATCAGGGAAATACAGATTAAAACCACAAGGAAATGATTCACCTCAATGAAGCTATCTGTTATCAAAAAGAAAAAAGTAACCTGGTGAAAATGTAAAGACACGGGCACTCGGGCTGGGGACACGGCCCAGCTGGTGAGCACCAGCCTCATGTGCACAAGACCTGGTTCAATCCCTAGCACCTCAGAAAGTAAGGGAACGAATGAGTCACAAATGAGAAAAGGGAGCTCCTGCACCCTATTGGTGGGAGCGAAAACTGGACCTTTAGGGAGAACATACGGATGGAGGCTCCTCAAGAAACCGAAAACAGAACTGGCCCACCGCAGCCAAGGCCTAGACTGGACCTGGGTGCCCACCGGCAGAGGAGTGGACAAAGGAAATGGAGCACAGGTACACACGGGTGTATCATTCAGCTCTAAGAAGTAGGGCTGGCTGGGCACAGTGGCGCACACCTGTAATCCCAGCAGCTTGGGAGGCTGAGGCAGGAGGACTGCGAGTTCAAAGCCAGCCTCAGCCCTTAGCAATTCAGCAAACCCTGTCTCTAAATAAAATATAAAAAAGGGCTGGGGATGTGGCTCAGTGGGTTCAATCCTCAATACCAAAACAAAAAAATAGTTGGGGTTGTGGCTAAGAGAGAGAGTGCTCACCTAGAGTGCATGAGGCACTGGGTTCGATCCTCAGCACCACATAAAAATAAAGATATTGTGTTCACCTATAAATTATTAAAAAAAAAAAAAAAGGACTGAAGGACAGCCTATGAAGTAAACAAGCCAGACAGACAGGTGTGGGAGCCTGTCCTCTCCCAGGTGGATGCTGGAAGAAGCCAGCCTGGGTGTCCAGCAGTGAGGACAAGAGGCTGGGAAGGGTGGAGGGTGATGAAGGGCAGCTGGGTGGTTCAGCGTGCACATTGCACATGGGTATTAAAATGTCTCACTGAACCCCGCTGATGTGTGTGATTGATAAAAAGTGAAAGTAATTCTTATAAACAATACTTATTTGAGGATGGCAATTAATTATAGTTCCACATATTTAAGATATTTCTTACATAGCTTTCTGAATGGAAATTCCTAAAGAGGTACTATTTTCTCACACAATTGTCATCTGATTGCAAACGGTTAACTTTGTATCAACATGCTAAGGTTGTCCAGGTCTAAGTAGACAGTAGCACTAATAGTGTGGTACCTGGACACTAAATCTTCAAGAGAGGAAAACTGCATATTGATTGATATTGGTATTTATTGGGTCATAATGTATTTAAATTTTCTTTAATGCATATGTTAGTGATTGTTTACTGTGATAAAGTGCAAAGAGGTCTCCAAGAGTGATCTTGTGGGAAGAATTGCCTTGTGTCACTGGTCACTTTTCAGTTAAAAGTTCCATTAGCAGATGGTTCTTGCTTCTGGGGTGGGTCACAACTGCACTCCATCGCCTGTAAATCAGCCTCCCGGTGGGGAATAAATAAACAGCTCAAGGATGTGGTAATGTTGCATGAACTTTCCTACAGATAGAAGCACCTGGGTCCATTTAAGCCAATTAAGTTCAGAATATTTATTGAAGCCAATTCTTTATCATATTTGAATTCTATTTGAAAATAGCTCTTTTTTTCTTGCTGAAGAATATTGATTTAATTGGAACAGAATGGCTGTAAATCAATAATATCTTGGTCATATATTTGAAAATTTTAATTAGATCGTATAACCTCAGCATGGTTTATAATTGTGTATTTCAGTGGAATTCAGCACGCTTTTGATGAATCGTAGATTGTTGTATTGGCGATTAACAGTTGACGTTACCCTTACTGAGAGCTGGGAAGATTTATCCCATGTGTGATTAGAGCCCCTTAATAAAATGCCACTGTGCTTCCTGAGGCTTCACTCTGCAGGTCCAGGTGGCTTCTGGTACCCCAGGTGTCCTTGAGCCCTGAGCTGCTCTTCCCAGCTGTCACCACCTGGGCTTCTCTGGCGGCTGGCAGGTCCTGTGGGCTTAGCAGCTGCCAGTTAGAGTGAAGAAGTCCTGCTTTGTTGTCAGCACCCTTTGCAGGCAGCCTCCTGAGCCCCAGCTGCCCACAGTGTGTTTGCTCTTGAGTTATGTTTCTGTTTCTGGAAGCATAAAAATCAAAGAGAATGATACTTCACAGAATGATCGCTTCATTTAAGCCTGTTCCTCCTGAGTGTCACACCTGCTTTTATTTACATTTTTAACCATTCTGCTGTGGTGGGGAGGGAACCCTGGACCTCTCACATGCTAGGCAAGCAGTCCCCAGCTGAGCCACTCCCCAGCTTTGTAGCAGACTAATAGTCCCAGTTTTCATTGCTTCTGTTGTAAACAGAGTACTACTCACAGTTCTAAAGTCAAGATCATAGTTTCCTATGAACATTCATTTCCTCCTTTTGCATTTAACCTTGAAATAAAAATGCCTCGGATTATATAGTAAAAAAGACAGGTGTGTACCGGAATCCACGGTTCCAATCCCCTGCAGAGTACTCTCATTGTAGTCTTAGCCATTCATGATTTCCCACAGTCCTCCTGCCCTTGCACGAGATGGGTCTTGGTCACTCATGGTGTGCCCTGCCCTTTGTTTTTTAAGCACTGTTCACCAAGGATGCTTTTCTTTTTCTGAGCCGTGGTTGGCTGTCCCTGTGGGAATGGGGGGTGGGGGGCGGACACCAGTGAGGCTCGTCAAGACCTTGACTTTGGAGGAGGCTCTGGGGTGGTCATAGCAGGTGACCAGGATGGAACAGGGGTGGCAAGAACCGAGCATCGCATCGAGGATGGCATCACAAGACTGTGTGGGAGAAAACAAGTCGGCATTATCAGAATAAAAATGACCACACCTCTGGGGGGTGCCGGCAGGCAACTGACGACGCGCTGAGAGGAGAATGTCCGTAAGTCAGAGTGAGCGGAGGAACTGGCCTCTGGAACATACCGAGGCTCCAGCCCAGAAAGACAGCGAGTCGGAAAGGGGCGGAAGAGCCAGAGGGTTGGCATACCCCTTCACACCACCGTCAGGCCTCTGCCAGAACCACTGGTGGGCGCTGCTGAAGACGGCAGAAACCAGAGGAAGCCCAGCAGGCAGCAGTGTCCCGGCAGAGGCCCCTGCTGGGGCGTGGCTGAGCAGAGTGGTACTGCCCGCCCCTGGAGGACCGCTCCAAGCCAGCCGAGGTTTCATGGTGTGGGACGACTCCTGTGCTTCCATCAGGGACAGGAAGCCGTGAGAGGCCAGCCTTGCACCTCCCACCCTCCCAGCATTCCTTGTGGGTTTTCTGAAGGAAGAGGAGAGATACCGCCGGCATGGCTATTATCAGAACCATGGTTGGCTCCTGGTCCTGGCAGCCGGGGTGAGACTACGGGAGTAGGCAGCCCCGACAATCTAGACAGCAGGGCCTGCCAGGTTCAGTGCCTTTCTGGAAAAACCAGAGTCTCAAAGAAGAAGATGCAGGCGTCTGCCTCCTGGGGCCTTGGGAGCCGCCCACAGGGGAGGGGGCCATCCTGGGAAAGGCGGGGTTTCCACATTTCCAAGGTAACCGAGTTGCTCCTGCCTCATGCAGCAGAAGCCAGCTCTGGCCATTTGCTGGGCTGTGAGTGAGCAGCCGTCCATCTCTGCAAACCTGAACTGTGCTCAGCATTGGGTGTGGCAGGGTTCAATGGGTAGGAGCCCATCCAGCCTCAGGCAGCATGGCGGCCTCCAGGTGACGGTCCTGCCCGTGAGATGCCTGAACACCACAAGGAGCACAGGTGTGGGTGTGAGCGTGGGGGTAGCTGTGTGGACAAGTGTTATAGGAGCTGACAGTGTAGACTGGTGCCTGGAAGAGGATCGTGGTCGGCCAGGGCTTGAAGTGGGTCTTGCAGTGTACACATTCCTGCATAACCAGAAAGGTCGAGTGAGGAAAGGAGGACTCGCAGGCCAGTTCACGGGTGCACAGTCCCAGTGCAAGATGGGCCCTGGTGTGCAGTCGGCACTCCATACACGTCTGTCAGTACGTGGGTGCCATGTTCATGCTGGGCCCTTGGTTGAAGGCACAGCGTGTCCCTGCCAGGGAGGAGCCAGTCCAGAGGCCATGTTTCCTGTTCCCAGTTGCTGGTTCCAAAGCACACACTGTTAAATGGTGTATCCTTACCTTATGTTTCTTTTTTGTTTTTTAAACTCTGTGGTTATCATGACTTGAAATCATTAAAATTATTATCTGCTTACTCAGTTAGGATGGCCTTAAAGCAAGACATCATCTCATATAGTTTTTAGATTAAGTTATAAATGTTCACTTTAGAACTACCTGAAGATTAATAGAGATGCATTTGGAAAGCATTATTTTTTTATTGATTCTTAATGTAGTAAATTACTGGAGTTATTTGGCAGCAAACAGGAATGACCTGCGATGTGGCTCACATCTCTTCTCCTGATAGAGCCACAATTTGCATTAATTGCACAGCGACTGCACTCACTTATATTAAAAGGCTTCTACTATAATTAATCCTTTTTATTTCAAATCATTTTGGCACAATTTCTAGCTATAAACACTCATAAAGGGCAGACAGTTGAAAAATACGTTACAGGTTTTTTCCATATACCTATTGCTATTTTTTCATGACAGGTAGTTATTGATATGCTTCTAGGAATAAGTGTTGTGCAACTGGCTGAAAAATGCTAAGTGGATTATTTTGCATAAAAAATAGGCAGTTTTTAAGTTGTATAATTAACCTGTGTTTAGAAAATACCTTGATTTATGCGTACATTTGTATCTCAGTTGCATACATTATGGAAATTTAATTTATAATCCATTTAGCTGATGCAGTCATAGTTTTTAGTGCTATCATTTATTAGTGCTTGTATATTAAATGCTCTAAAGGTTTAAACCTGCCTTATGTAAAAAATTATACCTATGCATTTGCATTTTATGAGTCACAGTGGGATTTCTGTTTAAAATTCAGGTAGCTCTGATATATTTAAGGAATCTTGCTGGTTTATTGTTACTAATGCAGAGATGGCAAACAATGACCTTCAATATTGAGCGTCAGGTGATTTACGCTAGCAGTTTACTTTTGGAGTCTGCTATACAAATGAGGGCTTTTCTTCGACACCTGGGCCCCACCGTCCAGTGCTGTGCAGAGTGCTGACTTGGAGGTGACGGTACGCATCCATGCTCCGGGTTAACAGCTCTGGCTGCTCTGAACCTGCCGTGGCTTGGGGAACAGCTTTTCATTGGCATTGTCAGTAGATAGATGACTGAGTGTGAGTTGCCGTTTTATCACTCCTTCTGTCCTTAAGGGGTCTTTTTTTGCCATCTTTTCAGAATTAATTGGGCAATCATTAGTCTTCAGATGAGAAATAGAGCACCAGGCCAGGGTGCTGTGGTTGACCCAGCGGGATGCCAGGGTCTCCTGGAGGGGCTGCTGTGACCTGATGGATCCTGAGCTTCTTACAGAGACAGCCCGGGCAGAAAGCACTCTCCAGAGTGCCTGTCAAAATTGACTAGCAAGGGGCCGGGATATAGCTCAGTTGGTAGAGTGCTCGCCTCGCATGCCCAAGGCTCTGGGTTCAGTCCCCAGCACCACCAGGCAAAAAAAAATGACCAGCATGATTTATGACATTGAAATGTTCGTTACTTTTTGAGAAAACCTTCACAGCTGTTTCTGGGTCTTTTGGTGATGGCAACAGGTGAGTTCTTAGATGACATACCTCAAGGGCATCTGAGCCAGGTCCAGTGGCACACCTCTGTAATCCCAGAGGCTCAGGAGGCTGAGGTGGGAGGCCAGCTTCAGCACCTTAGCAAAACTCTAAGCAACGTAGTGCGTCCCTGTCTCAATGCAAAATAAAAGGTGCTAAGGATGTAAACACCTGGATTCAGTCCCGGTACCAAAGGCGGGGGGGCATGTGAGCACGCTCTATTGGAGTATATAGGCTTCAGCGTGTGTTTAGGAGCTCGTGACTTTATAGAAAGCTTGAAAGAGATGACTGAATGCTGTGCTGTGCTGGGAACCATGACAGAGTACCGGGGCTGCTTTCTAGAAGCTCCCCAGAGGCACCTCGCGCACCCCACCTCCCAGGAGCTGTTTGCTGTGGACCATTTGCTTTTGCCTGAGTGTGTGGGACATGATCTGGCAGAAGAGTGACTCCTGATTGGGCCATCTGTGGGAAGCTACCCCACAGATGAAGCAGCTGTCTGTCGGGGCCTTTCATGAGGCACCCAGCGACATGCGCCTCTCTAAATCCTGGGACAAAGGGCTCCTGGCTATGCCCAGCACATCTTCCTCAGCACAACCCTCTTTATAGGGCCAGTGCAGCTCTTGGCCTCTGTCTGTCCTTGCTGGTGTCCCTCAGGCCCAGGCAGGGTCCCAGGACCACATGTACTCCAAACACAAGACGGGTTCTCGACCTCTCTGCTAGAGAGCACTTTTTACTTTAAAACTAGGCCCAAGTTCTCCACTTACCAAGTAGGGTAATCGCACTGCGCTTCTTGTCCTGTGAAATTAAGACAGGGAGCATTTCATGGGGTCACTGTGAACGCAGACCTCCACAGACGAGGCGCTCACGGAGGAAACCCAGTCTTCTCTTGGCCTCTGTGGGAGCCGTCCTCCGACCTTGTCCCAGAGCCACATGTATGTGAGGTCACAGATGTCCTGCACTGTGCTCAACATGGCGCCTGCACATAGTGAGAACTGGGAGGTGGCAGCCAGCCGCTACATTAGAAAGGCTTATTGTGGCTTCCAGGCCCATCTGTCCAAACAAAATACTAAGACTTCTGAAAACATCACAGTGAAATTCTGGTTCTTGTTGGATTTTACAGCCTTGGGCCACGGGAACCCCTGACGTGATGCAGGGAACCTTGCATTCACTAGAGGGTCTCTGGAGCGTGATATGCTAGCACCAGGGCTTGATTGACTCCTTTAATTACCAGGAGAGACAGCGAGGTGCCCCCTGCTACACCCAGCATGGCTGAGATGAGAAGGCCAACAGTGCCATGCCCAGGAGGATGTGTCCACGGACACCCACATTACTGGTGCTGACACCAGCCCTGGGCACCTTGGAGACTGCTTGGGCAGTACCTAATGTGGGCAAGCACACCCCATGCCCAGCCTTGAGTGCTCTCCAAGCCTGTCCTTCAGTATTTACTCATCAGCTTGTGTGTCCACTTCCAGGTGAAGAGGAAAAGACATCACACAGCAAGAAACAAAAGAACAGGCAGGGGGCTGGGGATGTGGCTAAAGCGGTAGCGCGCTCGCCTGGCATGCATGCGGCCCGGGTTCGATCCTCAGCACCACATACCAACAATGATGTTGTGTCCGCCGGGAACTAAAAAAATAAATAAATAAATATTAAAAATTCTCTCTCTCTCTCTCTCTCTCTCTCTCTCTCTCTCTCTCCCTCTCCCCCTCTCTCCCTCTCTCCCTCTCCTCTCTCATTCTCTCTTAAAAAAAAAACAAAAAAAAAACAAAAGAACAGGCAGCATCGGGCATCTCAGACAAAGGGTTGCGTGCTGCGTGCCTCCTCCAGGAGGTCCTGACACCAGGGAACCCTGCCCACCACGTAGCAGCAACAAGGGGTTGACGCAGAGGGTGTGAGGGAAGGGCGAGAGTGCCGTGTGTGGGGTTAGGGCTCCACATCCTGGTCTGCAGGGTCCCTGCTCAGGCATGACCAGGTGAAGACGTCCTCAAGCTTTACCGGTTAGCTGTGTATGTTTCACTGCTTACAAACTATGCTATAAATATGTCCACATCCTTAGATATGAAGGTGGGCATCGATGGTATTTCTCAACTTGTGAAATCACATGACGTCCATTGTGGAACACAGCCACACGTGTGCTATGCTGCAGGGACAGTGGGGCAGAGGTGGTCTGGCCGGCGACCCTGGGGAGCTCTGCTCACCACCTAACATCCCCTGCCTGTGAATGGTACTTCATTGGAAACAGGGTCAGTGCTGGGTTAGAGTGGGTCTCAAAGTCAGCGGCCAGTCTTTAGAGAAAGAGTTTAGTCTCCAGTACCTCCAAAGCAGACACGCAGGGAGGAGGATGACCTTGAGAAGAGCCAGGAGCTGGGGACTCTGAAGGAGTCTCCCTGCCTGCAGCCTGGCCCAGGCTCTGTCCTGTGGGCTATGAACGGATCCCTGCTGCTGCTTTGTTCTTAGTGATTCTTGGGACATCAGTGAGGGCTGTACGTCTACCATCCCCTCTGACCCTCTGGGAGTGCAGAGCAGTGGCCCACGTCCCTTCTGTCTCAGCACTGTGTGTCAGCCCCGAGTCTGCAGTGAGCTGTGGCAGACTGGACGCTCCCAGGGAGTGCCTCGGTCGAGGCCTGGCCCATGGGCTCACCCTGCCGTGGCCTCAGAGAAAGACTCGCTGTCCTAGGACCCTGTTTGGTTGAGGAAGCATGACAGAAGCATCCGTGAATGCTTACCCTCTGCCCTGCTCTGTCCTGTCTGAAGGCTCTCTATGAAAACATGCTGGTGGAGCTGCCCTTTGCCGGCTTCTTCCTCTCCAAGCTGCTGGGCACCAGTGCCGACGTGGACATCCACCATCTGGCCTCCTTGGACCCGGAGGTCTACAGGAACCTGCTGTTCCTCAAGAGCTACGAGGAGGACGTGGAGGAGCTGGGGCTGAACTTCACCGTGGTGAACAACGACCTGGGAGAGGCCCAGGTGAGCAGGGCCCCCTGCGTCTGTTTCCAGCCCTGGGGCAGCATTTCCTCCACCGCCCTTTTGACTCACCTGAGATTGCACGGTTTAGTTAAGAGAGTCACTGTGGCTGGGAGTCGGGAATCCCAGCAGCTGAGGGGGGGGGGGGGCTTGCAGTGACAGGTCGGCCCGGCCTGCCCGCTTGCCTTCTCAAGACCCATGTCCTCTGCTCCTGTGCCACAGCGTGGGGCAGCACCACCAGCACGGGACCTTTGGGAGTATGCCGCTCCAGGTGCAGCCCATGTGGAAGGCTTCCTGGCCTCGCTGAATGAGTGGTGGTTCTTGTTACTTTACTTTTTCTTTTTTAAAAGGAAAAGAAGGCCTATATTGGAGGTTCAAACTAAGTTTTATGTTGGGGGGGTTGGTTTAGTTTGGGGGTTTTTTCCCCTTTTTTTTCAGTGTTCTGCCACTGACCTGCACCCTCTTAACTTTCTCAGAGACAACTTTACTGAGAGAGAAGTCACAGCATGAATTGGAGCCTCCCTGAATGTGCAGCTCGGTGGTGTTGGCGTGTTTGTAGAGTCAGCCACCTTTAGAGTGTTTCCTTTTCAGCTCTTCCAGAGGCACTTCTCCACTGAGCCACATTCCAGCCTTTTTTTTTTGGCATTGGGATTGAACCCAGTGATGTTTAACCACTGAGCCACATCCCCATCCGTTTTTATATTTTATTTTGAGTTGCTTAGCACCTCAGCCTCCCTCCCATGCTGCTGAGATTACAAGTGTGCACCACAGTGCCCAGCTCCAGCCCTGTACTTGTTCTTGTTGGTGGACCTTATTTTTTTCATTTATTTATATGCAGTGCTGAGAATTGAACCCAGGGCCTCACAGATGTGAGGTAAGTGCTCTACCACTGAGCCACAGCCCCTGCCCTCTAGCCCTTTTTATTTATATTTTCAGACGGGTCTCACTAAGTTGCCACAGGCCTCACTAAACTGCTGAGGCTAGCTTTCAACTTGCAGTCCGCCCTCCTCAGCCTCCCAGTTCACAGGAACTGCAGGTGGGTGGGCACCACTGCACCCAACCAAAATAGTGTTTGTCCTAGAAAAGAAGCTGCTCGTCAGCAGTAGCCCCTGCCACATCTCAGCACTGCAGCCCACTTAGGCTCTCCCCCTGCCTCCTGGACATTTCACACCATGGACTCTCATGCGTTCTTTGCAGTTGTGGGTACCAGGACTGGGCTCCTTTTTCTGGTTCCTCGCCCTTCTTTTGGCCGAAGGCTGCAGTGGACATGTGTGCAGCATGCTGAGATGTGTAGATGAGTGGCTGCCACCTGAGCCCTGCTTTAGACATGGAGAGCACAGGCAGCGGGTGGGGCTCAGTGGGCCTGGATGGCCTGAGGTAGCAGCACCTGAGGTGCTGGCAGGGCCTGTCCGCTCCAGCCTTGGTCATCCCCCACACAACGGCCACAGTCAGACTGCTCAGGGATGACGCGAGAGGCTCCCGCAGGAGTTGCAAGGCATACTTGTTAATATCTTGTGGCCCAGACTTGTTAGGTGTGTAAGTGACTTCCTGTGCTTTCTCAATTCACATTTCCTTTTCAGAGTAAAAAGTCAAATCACAGGAAAGACAGGTGTGTTGGTGTTTCTCTAGAGCAGAGCTTTTCTGAATCTAACAGCTAGATTTTACCCACAAATATACTGTTGTAAACTTTGCATTTGGATATTGTCACCCGGTTCTAATCTAGGCCTTCGGGTCATTCATGAGCTTTGCCCAGCTTAGAAATCCCTCCACTAGATGGGGATAAGTTCTGGTGCAAGATGGGTGTGGGCCCTGGGCTTCCATCCCCACACCACAAAATCACACCTGGTGTGCACAGTAGGCTGACTACAGACCACAGTAAAAATCCAGAAGAAAGTCTGTTGCTTGTTTTGTGGTGCTGGGGATTGAACTCAGGGCCTTATGCATGTAAGGCAGACACTCTACCAACTGAGCTATAGCCCCAGCCCCAAGAAAGGAGTTTGAATGTTTTCACCATAACAGAAATGGTAGATGAGATGGGTATGTTTAACCTGCTCAAACATTACACAGTGCATAAATGTATCAAATACCTATAGTATCCCATAAATTCATACAATTTTGTTTTTATGTATCACTTAAAGATAAACTTAGAGCTGCTCATGTTGACACATGCACCTGTAATCCCAGTGACGTGAGGGTCTGAGGCAAGAGGATCACAAGTTCAAGGCCAGCCTGGACAACTTAGTGAGGCCCTGTCTCAAAAATAGAAAATACCTGGGTGCGCTGGTGGCACACGCCTGTGATCCCAGCGGCTCAGGAGGCTGAGGCTCAAAAGACTAGACACCGAACCGCTAGACGTGACCCAGTTGTTGTACCCTTCGGTGTTGACCTGAAGAACTCAAGTCATATGACATGCGCATCCCCATGTATATAGCAGCACAGTCCATAACAGCCACACATGGCGCCGGCCTAGGTTCCATCAGTGGGTGAGTGGGTGGAGGAAATGTGGCGCACACGCACAACCAAGTTCGACTCAGCCATAAAGAAAAAATGAGATGATGTCATTTTCAGGAAAGTGGATGGGACTTGGGAACAGTATGTTAAGTAAAATAAGCCAAACTCAGAAGGTCAAGGGTCATCTGTGGAATCTAGAGAGGAAAAAGGAAAAGCTGGGGGCAGATCTCATGAAAATCAAAGGAAGATCAGTCGAGGAAAGGGACCCAGTGAGAGGAGGAGAGGGAGCAGAGAAGTGCTGGGCTGGGTGTGGCCAGAGTGTGGTGTCACGGTGTGCGTGTGCACATGTGTGACAAAGCCCACTGTAACGTTAACTGTGATGCTCCAGCAAAAATGGAGGAGGAGGAAACAGAACCCAGGGCAAGAGGAAGGTCAAGATGCAGGTTGCTGTTGGGTCTCACCTGCTAGGAAGTCAGCTTCCTCTTGGACTCCAGGGAGAGCCCCTGTGTCATTCCAGAGCTGGTGCTGGGCGTGTCGGGCCTGCAGTATGTGACATCCTGTAGTGGGTGGCGTCAGAGCTGGTGGGAAAACCAGGAGCAAGGACACGTTTGAGCACCTCTGCAGAAGAAGAGGTTTCGACTGAGCGCGCAGGACCTGGAAGCCAGCTCTGACGGCTCTGAGCCAGCCCACAGAAAAGCTGCACCTGGGGGTCACAATCAGAAAAGAGTTTTAGGGGCTGGAGTTGTGGCTCAGTGGTAGAGCGCTCGCCTGGCACACATGAGGCACTGGGTTCGATCCTCAGCACCACATAAAAATAAAGAGTTTTAGCTGGATGCAGTGGTGCTCACCTGTAATCCCAGCCATTTGGGAGCTGAGGCGGGAGGATCGAAAGTTCCAAGCCAGCCTTAGCAACTTAACTAAGCAACTCAGTGAGACCCTGTCTCTAAATAAAATATAAAAAGGAGGGCTGGGGATGTGGCTCAGTGGCTGAGCACCCCAGGTTCAATCCCTGGTACCAAAATAAGTGTGAGGGCGGGGGACAAGAGATGCAGGACCATGTTTTAATTTTGTTGCAACTTATGTAGCTGCTTTAGTTTTGGTGTCTTCTTCGTAGTGTACAGCCAAAGTCTCAATAGTGCAAAATTCCAAGGTTAGTTGGCAGGTGAGGTTTGTTTTCAGAGTTCAGGGTGATGTGCTCTGTGCCTCCTGGGTAACTTGTGAGAGCGAGTGAAAGCTCTGAGCCCTGCAGGGCTGGGCCCCACCTGGGCCTCCATCAGGTCCCTGCAGGCAGTGTTGGAGTCTGCTATAAGCACATATTGCCTACTAAGTTTAGGAGTTGTAGATGGCAATGTGTTAGAGTAATTGCAACTGGGCACCCTGGCACATACTTAAAATCCCAAAGCCAACCTCAGCAACACATCAAGGCCCTAAAGAACTCGGTGAGACCCTCTCTTTAAATAAAATACAAAAAAGGGCTGGAGGTATGGCTCAGTAGTTGAGAGCTCCTGGTTTCAACCCCAGCACCCCTCTCAAAAAAAAGGAGAAGAATTGCACTAAAGATGCTCATTAGAAGAACTGAGAAAGTCAGTGGTAAAGCCACCTAGTTTGGAGAGAATCTTTTGGCTTTTCTGTAGAGGTAGATAAACATAGGTAGTTCTCTCTTTATAACACTGTGATTTAAAGGTCTTTAATGCACAGATCCTTCATCCTGCTGGCAGGTCATTGTTCATTGTTCATTCTTCCCTCTCACAGCAATGCTGCTGCTGCCAGATTTGTTTTCTTTGCTATAATCAATATGGCTGTGTCTGTGCTGTTTAATAATGTACATGAAACTTTAGACTGCTGATGTATGTACACATCCTCCTGGAGCAGATCACTGAGGGTCATCTGCCACGTGGGAGGCCGCACTTGAGCCCCGTGGCCTTGGGCAGGCCACCTCCTCACTCAGAAAGATGGTGCTAGAGGGTCAGTGAGCAGTGCAGCTGCAGGCCCCAGCCAGCTGTCACCAGCCCAGAGGTGCAGTGCCTGCTGGGGGAGCCTCTTTAAGTGTGCCCTCCCACTCTGAATTTCAGTAGGCACTTGATGTGACTTTTAAAATACACATAGTTGTGCCAGGCGGAGTGGCACAAGCCTATAATCCCATCAGCTCAGGAGGCTGAGACAGGAGATCATGAGTTCAAAGCCAGCCTGAGCAACAGCGAGGTGCTAAGCAACTCAGTGAGATCCTGTCTCTAGATAAAATACAAAATAGGGCTCGGGATGTAGCTCAGTGGTCAGGTGCCCCCTGAATTCAATCCCCAGTTATTTAGATTTAGCCTAAGAGAGGATTTTGGTTTAAAAGTAATGCAAGCATTTTAAAGTTGTTAGAAATACCAGTTTTGTGTGATGAGGCAGGGTCATATGTTCCTTTAGCTGAGAACTTCAGTGGTTCTTTGTCTTCCAGATCACACAGGCACATCATCATTCATTACCTGCCTTTATCAGTTTAAAGTTTAATGCGTGTAAATGTGATGGCTAGTTTGGTGAGACTTGGCCAACAGGTGGACTGTTGGAGTGTAAGTGAAGGACTTAAGGTAAGGAGCAGTTTTTGCTCGCCCAGAGGCCACGGTTTGAAAGCTCACTGTCAAACCCATTATTCCTACAATTGCAAGTTCATCAGAATAAAGATGGAGCCAAAGAGTTGAAATTCAACAAATTCAACTCTGAGGTTTAAAGGTACATAATCTTTACAAAAATAAGAATAAGCAGACTATGCAAATGTAGGGTGATTGAAATGGCTTTTCTGTGATGCGGTAAGAAATCAGGTAAAGAGCCGTCGCCTAGAGACGGCCCCATCTTGTCACTCTGGGAATGTGAAACATGTACAAGGTCTAAAGGCTGTGAGAAGAAAGTCATTGGGAGTGTTGATGACGGGCCGTCTGAGAGAAGGCTAGCAAGCCCTGCACAGCAGCACTGACCTATAATCCCAGGGACTCGGGAGCCGGAGGCAGGAGGATTGCAAGGTGGAGACCAACCTCAGCAATTTAGCAAGGCCTTAAGGACTTAGCAAGATCCTGTCTCAAAATACAAAATAAAAAGGGCTTGGCTGGGATGTGACTCAGTGGTTAAGTGTATCTGGGTTCAATACCTAGTACCCAAAAAACCAAAACAGGCTAGGGAGCCCACTGTGGGCCATTCTTGGTGTCCACCAGAGTAGCGCCCTTGTCAATATGTCATTCCATCACTGAACCAGCCCCTTCAAGGAACTTTAAAAGTCAACTCTTAGGCTGGGGGTGTGGCTCAGTTGTAGAGCATTGTCCAGCATGAGTGAGACCCTGGGTTGAGCCAAGCATTGCAAAATAAAGTAAAAGCGAGCTCTTGTGTAGAAGGCACTGCTGTGTTTGGGTGGTCTGTGGGGTTCTGCCAGGCGGCTACACCCTCACAACACTCCAGATGCACAAAGCAGGCTGTGCGGCTTCGTCCTGGGGAGAGGTTTAAGGGCACAGCGAGGGGCAGCCGTGTCCCTTGGCTGTGCGTCCTCACCACAGTGCTGTGCGTCCTCACCACAGTGCTGTGCTCACCAGCGCTGCTGCAGGCCCTGGAGCCAGGTCCTGAGCCCGGCTCCTCACAGGGGAAGCCCAGCAGTGCTACGGACTCGAGTGGCTGTTTCCCACAGCCTTAGTTCCTTAGGGTGTCTCCTCCCGCGTGGACCCTTTACTTGTGTGACCCCTGGACTTGTGTCCTTGCCCACTGTGACTACTGACTTAAAATGAAGCCCTGGGGTACGCTGCTGCGGGCTGCCTTAGTGCTCACAAAAGGCAGAATGGTGGCTCTCAAAAACCAGCAGGGAGCCTCGTTTTGCCCTGTCACATGCTTGGAGGGTCCTGATGGTGCTGTATTTTACTCCCAGGTGGTTGAACTCAAGCTTGGTGGGAAGGATATCCCCGTCACCAGTGCCAACCGCATCGCGTACATCCACCTGGTGGCAGACTACAGGCTGAACAAGCAGATCCGCCCCCACTGCCTGGCTTTCCGACAGGGCCTGGCTAACGTCGTCAGCCTGGAGTGGCTCCGGATGTTCGACCAGCAGGAGATTCAGGTACCCTGCCTGCTGACGCTCAGGGATGTAGTCGTCTCGAGGAATAAAAAGCCTTCCTTAAAATCTACCTCATGTGCTACTATTCAGACTTTTTTTTTCCCCCAGGTATTAATTTCTGGTGCACAAGTTCCCATAAGTCTGGAGGACCTAAAATCCTTTACGAACTATTCAGGTACGTTTAATTTGCATTGCTCAAACACTGGAGTGCTAGTCAGGTACACGCCTGTAATCCCTGCTCCTCAGGAGACTGAGGCAGGAGGATCTCAAGATCAAGACCAACCTGTGCAACTTGCAGGACCCTGCCTGTCTCAAAAAGGGTTGGGGATATGGCTAACTATTAAAGCACCCCTGGGCTCAATCCCCAGCACCAAAAAGAAAGACAAGACTACAGAGTGCTGGACACAGTGCCTGGCGAAACCTCTTCCTGTCCCCTTGTCTCTGGGCTTCTTTGCCTCTCTTCATATCCTCCCTCCATAAGTTTCCACTTGGGAGCATTTGCTTTTTTTTTTTTTTTTTTTTTTTTTTTTTAAGAGGGGTGTTGCTGGGGATGGAAGGGGGAACCCAGGGTCCCCGTGTGGGAGGCAAGCTCCCCCTGAGCCCCACCCCAGGCGTGCTTCTGGTCTTTTGCTATTAAAAGCAGTGCTGGGTCTGGTGCAGGGGGACACACCTGGGACATCCCAGCTGGGCAACACCTGTCTCCAGGTGAGAGCTAGAGGCCAGGGCTGTGGCTGAGAGGTGCAGCACCAAGAAACAAATAGGCTCACCCCCATGCACACAATCAGCCTTAATAAAGAGGCTTTTTTCCCCTATGGTGCTGGGGATTGAACCCAGGTCCTTGTGCGTGCCGGGCAAGCACTCTACCACTGAGCCAGGACTTAAGTACTCACCCTGCAGGTTTTGTTAGAGCATTGTAGTCATACACAGTAATTGAGTTAGTCCCGACAAAATCGTACATGCATGGAATTTGATTTCACTTCACAATCCTCCCACAACACTATTTACTTTCTGACTAAATTAAATGTATACCTTTCTCCTTTTTAAGAAAATGAAAAGGCACAAATGAGTCAAAAATGTTCAGAATACATATATCTGACAAGGAATTTGGACCCAGAGTATATTATTAATATTCTGTAAGTTCATTGAGCAGGCAAAATCCCACTTATACAAATGGGCAAAAAGCCTTAAACCTCTACTTCCCCAAGAAGGCACATGGCCCTAGGCCCGTGGAGAGTCCTCCGACATCCTGAGTATTACAAGTTCCTGGGTTTTGCTTTGCTTTCTTTTGTTTAAGCCCTGTGTCTACTCAGTAATAGTTGAAAGAAAAAGAAAGGGGTCGCCCTTAATGCAAGATTTTACACAACCACTGTGGTGTCGGTGTGGTCTTCCATTGTACTTCATTTCTCTAGTACTATGTGAGCTTGTGTTGAGAGTAGATATTCTGGGATTTTGTGTGTTTGTGTAACATCAGTAGTAAAAACGTGTTTCTGCACTGTCCCTGTTGGTGCAGTTGATCTGGTGTATTTGACCTCAGAGCACAGTGAGCGCAGTGTGTCGTCAATTGCCTCAGTAGAAGATGGGCGCGAGGTGGAGGATTGCCCTCCACAGGGTGTGAGCATCCCGGGAGGTGAATTGCAAGTGGATCTGGCTCGCGCCAGTCCCTGACCAGGCCGAGCACACCCTCTGCCCTTGCAGCCCTTCCTCACCTGGACACCAGGCTCAATGGGAGTGTGAAAGGGGTGGGCGCTGTGAGCCACCCATCCCTATTGTCATGGGCCCTGACACGCTGAGTACTTTATGTGGCTCATAGAAAACACTTGGAGTGGAAGACGCAGCACATTCTGAAACAGTTTGTGTCATCCCACATTTTCAATGTGCTCTTCTTTTTTTTTTTTTTTAAACATCTTGAAATTAGTGTACATTCCTTTTCAAATAATTTTTAAGCCATAACACATACCCTGGGCAGGACTTTCAGCTCAGGCCAAGGAGATCAAAAGATCCCCTGCTCAGTGGTCTTCATTAGTCTAATATCAGAGCAGACCAAAAAATACACACAAGTAAAAGTATAGATTAATATCCCTTATGAACATATAAGTAGGAATCTTGAGCAGAACATCAGAAAACTGAGTCCAGGAGCCAAGCACGTTGTCACACACCTGCAGTCCCAGCAACTCTGGGAGCTGGAACAGAAGGGTCATGAGTCCAAGGCCAGCCTGGTCAGCTTAGCAAGATCCTGTCTAAAAGTGAAAGTGAAGAAGGGCTGGGGGTGTGACTCAGGTGGAGCACTGGGCTCAGCCCCCAGCGCTGCAGCAAGGTTGGGGAACGGGAACTGAAGCTGTGGCGAGTTGAAGGGACTAAGCCAGGGTGTTTACCCAGACACCCGCAGGTCCATTCCTGCAGTCTGACACAGGGCAGTGGAAGGACAGAGCCCACAGGAGCCTCTCGGTAGAGGGAAAGCCAGCACCGGAGGCTTCTGAACTCAAGACAAAATGCTCAGGCGGCCGGGCTGGGAGGGAGCCCCTGAGCCTGCCCCAGACCCTGCATGGCCCCTGGCAGCACCCTGAGTGCCAGGCATACCAGACAGGGTGGCCTGCCACCATTCCTGCAGTGTGGCTCTGGGTCTCTAGCTGGTGCGACAAGGCAGGCAGGCAGTAGGAAACCGAAGAGAACGTGGGAAGAAAGACGTCAGTGTGAAAGCCAGAGAAAGAAATAAAACTTGTCATGGATAAAGTGACAAAAAAAGCCCCAAAAACTCAGCAGGATTGTTCTGGTTGATACATAGACACCGGTTGTATTTCTGTATACAGTCCAAGAATGAAATCAGATAACTCCACTCATCATAGCATTAGAAAGGATAAAACCCAAATGAACTTAGCAAAGTAAATATAGACTTGTACACTGAAGACTGCAAACATTTTAAGAGAAATTAAAGGAGATTAAGTACATGGATTGGAAGACTCATTCCATCGTTAAAATGGTAATTCCCTTCAAATTGATCTATAAATCTAGTCTGGTCTCTGTCAAAATCCTAGCAGAGTTTTTTGTAGAAATAATAAAGCTGATTTTAAAATATATTTTGAAAATAAAGGATCAAGATTTGGCCTAGGGCCAGATGCAGTGAGTGGAGAGGCTGAGGCGGGAAGATCACAGGTTCAAAGCCAGCCTCAGCAACAAAATGATGCTAAGCAACTCAGACCCTGTCTCTAAGTAAAATACAAAGTGGGTTGGGGATGTGGCTCAGTGGTCGACTGTCCCCGAGTTCAATCCCTATATCCCCCTCCAAAAAAAAAAAAAAATTAGGCCTGGGGTTGTAGCTCAGGAGTAGAGTGCTTGCTACCATGTGTGAGGTACTGGGTTTGATCCTCAGTGCCACATAAAAATAAGTAAGTAAATAAAATAAAGATATTGTGTCCATCTACAACTAATATGTGTGTTGTGTTTTTAAAAAAGGATCAAGTCAGGCATAGTGGTGTATGCCTGTAACCCCAGCAGCTCAGGAGGCTGAGACAGTAGGATCCTGACTTAAAAACCAGCCTTAGCAGTGGCGAGGCACTTAGCAACTCAGTGAGACGCTGTCTCTAAATAAAATACCAAATAGGGCTGTGGATGTGGCTCAGTGGTAAACTGCCCCTGAATATATATTAAAAAAATATATTTTTAAAAGTTAAAAAGGATCAAGGTTAGCCAAAGTAATTTGGTAGAAGAAGATTGAAAGACCTAGTCCTGATTCAGAACTTAGTACCAAGCCACTGCAGTCCTGCAGCATGGTCTCGACCCAGGCACAGGCGCGCCTTCAGCGGAACCCAGTTTGGAATCAGTTTGGTCAGCTGGCTTTTCAGAAGGACCCAGGACGATTCGGCAGGTACTGGGACGGTACCCATCTGAGAATGACTGCACTTAGAACCTTATGTCACATACACCCAAAGGTGAACTCAGGATAAGCGCTAGGGCTCGAGAATCTATGAAGAGCATGCGGCAGGGCTTCATGGCTTTAGAGCAGTCGGATTGTAGTTGTTATACCAACATGTGATCCAGAAAAGGAAATCGGTACCTCCTTCTTCCTCTGAGTTAAAATATTTTGTGTTTCAAAAGAAACCATCAAGATATACAGACGGAGTCATGTATTCCTGTAATCCCAGTGATTGGGGAGGCTGGGGAGGAAGATCCCAAGTTCAGCCTCAGACAGACCCTGTCTCATAAATCAACAAAAGGGGTTGTAAAGGGCTCTGGGTTCAATCCCCAGTGTGGGGTTGGGTGGGGTAGTTTAAATGGTGAATTTTATGTATTTTACCACCATAACAACAAATTCTACCCAGCTCCCTGTGTTCTGCTGAATGCTGTTTGTATATGAAACACCTAAAAGTATGTTTACCATACAAATTCTAAATATGTTAAATATCGTGTGTGTGTGTGTGTGTGTGTGTGTATGTATGTGTATTCTGTAGTTAACCTGTTTGCTCTAAATTTGAGCTCAGATTTTATGAGAAGGCAAATCGCACCAGGATCACATTGTCCTCACTCTCAGGTCATAAGCTTAAGAAAGTGAAATCCATCTGACCTTTCTTTGCCAAGAATTTGTCTTGGGTGGTTTGAATGACCCGCTCTCACTGAAACCTTCCACCTTGAATGATCTTGGCTGTTCCAGTAAATAGGGTTAAAGAATTACCATATTCATTTGGTGCCAATTGATGCACTTAAGATGTCTTATTGATGTTATTTCTGTAGTGTATTAAGAATAAGGGAACAACTAGAGCAATTATCTTAGTTTTAGGAAGCACTTAAGGAGATTAAAAGTTGTAAGTAGCAGACCCAACATTTACAATAGTCTCCTGCTCACATGTGAGGTTGGTTGTTAGGCATGGCCAGTACCCAGGGTCCACCATGTTTGGGTGCGCTGACCACTTGTGAAGCCCTGCACGTTCTGGTTTGCTCAGCAGGTGTTGGTTTCTGACCAGCAGAGTTCCTAGAAAGCAGAGCCTCGTGCCACCAGTGTTTGTCTTGTGACCAACCACCTGCCTGTTCCTGTTCTGTTCTTGTCTGCCTCAGCCTTCTGACACTTGGTCCCTCATGCTTTGCCCACCGTCTCTGGGGTGAGGGCCAGATGGTTTTTAGGATTAGCTTTCAAGACAGGCCTGGTGGAACCTGCAGTTCCCTCTGATTGCTGACCTCAGACCTGCAGAGCATCCCAGGGACCCTGCTGGCCAGACACAGCAGCACACCCTCTATTCCTAGCCCCTCCCGGGGATGAGGCAGGAGGATCCCAAGTCCCAGGCCAGCCTGGGCGCTTCAGTGAGACACTGAAACAGTAAAAATGGCTGGGATGTGGCTCTGTGGCAGAGCATGTGCCCAACAAGCACGAGGCCCTGGGTTCAGCCCAGGGCCACAGAGCGCAAGAAAGCGCACCCTGCTTTTGCATGTGTTCTGTATTTGTTTTCATGTGGTGTGAAGGGTTGAGCAGACTCAGTGCCTCCGACTCAGTCATGTGAGCAGAGCCTCACACAGGGTAGGCAAGTGCTCTGCCACTGAGCCCCGCCCCAGCCCTGTGTGTTTTACTTTCAATAAGATGTCTGTCCGTTTTATTGTAGGAGGCTATTCTGCCGATCACCCTGTCATTAAAATCTTCTGGAGAGTCGTAGAAGGTTTCACTGATGAAGAGAAGCGCAAGCTGCTCAAGTTTGTGACGAGCTGTTCCCGCCCCCCTCTCCTGGGGTTCAAGGTACACCACCTGCATGCGTTGTTCCCGGCCTGGAATGCGCCCAGCACCAGCCTGCTGCCACGGCAGCGCACGTTGTGCTGGAGTGGCCCAGGGGTGACCCTGCATCCAGCTGGAGTAGCTGTGTGGACAAGCAGGAGTCCTGTGGGTCTTCGGGGTCTGGGGCAGTTCTTAGCATGACTGGAAGAAAACGTCCTGACCCTCGCAGCTGTGTACCTCGTGTTGCCTAGCTCTACCTCTGGGTATTAATGTTGACCTCATATAACTTGGATTATTATTTTTAGCAATTGAAATTGCTTGCAGGAGCTGGATATGGTGGCAGAGGGCCTCACTGAATTGATGAGACTGAGGCAGGAGGATCACAAGTTCAAGGCCAGCCTCAGCAATGCAGTAAGGCCCTAATCGACTTAGTGAGACTCTGTAAATAAAGTATTAAAAAGGGGGGATGTGTCTCAGTGGTTAAACACCCCTGGGTTCAATCCCTGGTACCAAAAAATAAATAAATTCAGGAGGCTGAGGCAGAAGGGTGTAAGATTCAGGCCAGCCTGGGTAACTTAGCAAGACCCTGTCTCAGAAAAAATTAAGAAGGGTTGGGGATGATGCTCAATGTTAAAGTGCCCTGGGTTCAGTCTCTGTACCACAAAAAGTGTGTGGTCCTGAGTGAGCAAGCGGCACTGTACCGGGGGATGCTCCTGGCTGGCTCTTCCTCCCATGGGTGGAGAGTGGCCCTCATGGCAGGGAGCACTGCCTGCCCGCCCCCAGGGCATCGGCGAGTGAAAGAGTGCAGGTGCCATGTGCAGCACCGAGAATAGTCTTGCCACTTAAGTGTGTTTTTCTGCTGTTCTTTTTTGGTACTGAGGATTGAGCCCAGGGCATTACCTCCTGAGCCGTATTGAGCATTGTTTTATTTTGTGACAGGGTCTCACCACGTTGCCCAGGCTGGCCTTGATCTTATGTTAGGACAGGGACCAAAGGAGAACTAGAAATAACATTAATAATTCAACACTCAGCGTTATTCTGAGGACATGAGGCAGTATTCTCTCAAGTACTTGAAGAAACTAAAATGAAAGCATTACCTTTCTGAGGCAGAAAGGATCTCTGATGGCAAGGATGGCGAGTTATGGCAAAGTCTCCAAGTAGATGGTGTTACTTAGGCTCAAGCCTCCAGAATTGGGCAGTTACAGGCGTGTGCCACCGTGCCCGAATGCAGCTTGAGAGTTCAGTGCCACAGGTGATTTTACCAGTAACACTTGCCCTGAGAGACAGGTCTTCTGGAATCTTCCTTTCAAAACAGTGCCAACCTCGAGGTCACTACTCTCCAGGAAGAGTCTAGGTAGGGTCCTGTTCCCCTGCAAAGAGAGTGGGGCAGGGATGCTCTCCTGACCCTGGTGAGCAGTCAGTGCCAACCAGTGGGCATGGGGAAACCCGCATGGGAGAGTGCAAGAGAATGCTAGCCTGCCTTGGCACGCAGAGACCTCCAGACCATCTCCTGCACAGGGGTCATAGACATTGGGGAGGGCATGTTCCTTAGCTCCTTTTTGGTGCTGGATACTGAACCCAGGATGCTTCACCACTGAGCCACATCCCCTTTTTTTTTTTCTTTTTTCTTTTGTATTTAATTTTCACTAAGTTGCTTATGCTGGCTTTGAACTCCCAATCCTCCTCCCAATCCTCCTCCCCAGCCACTGGAATTATAGGCGTGCACTACCATGCCCTGCTTTTCTTTTCTTTTTCTTTTCTTTCTTTTTTTTTTTTTTTTTTTTTTTTTTTTTAATTCTGGGGATTTAAACCAGCGGCACTTGACCACCGAATCACATCTCCATCATCCCTCTTATTTTTTATTTTGAGGCTGGGTCTTGCTAAGTTGCTGAAGCTGGCCCTTTAAGTTTTGGTTGTCCTGCCTCAGCCTTCCAAATCGCAGGGAATACAGCTCCTGTGCCAGGCTTTGGTTCATTAGCTTTTAAAATCCCAAACAAAGGGTGGTGAGAACTTGTCTCCCTGACAGGGCCCTGCGCAGGCATGACTGAGTTGCTAGGCCAGGAAGGTGCGCTGCGCTGTGCTAGGAGATGGTCTTCCTGTTCTGGACTTTGTCTTACATGCTACACACAAAACTTAAGAGTTCTCCACGCTAAGTGTTTGTGCAGCTGTCCTGTGACGTGGTTCGGCGTGCCCCTAGGAGGCTGCCAGCACCCTGCAGGCTGGAGGGGCTGTCATCCTGCAGGCTGCAGAGGCAGGCCTCACTAAAAGTGACAAAACCCTCAGAAGAATAACGTCTGCTAAAGCTAATTAAAGTTTAATGTGTTTAATAAATGTGGTTGTTACAGACCAAAAAAATCATTAAAGTGCTGTACCAAAGCACTAAGTTACCATCAGACCACATAATAAATTGATGATTTTCTCACTCTGGATTAATGCAGATTCCCGTCAAACTATGTTTAATCGTACACTGAAAGGTGCCCTCGACTTGGATTTCAATGAAGAACTTCATTTTTTCACCTTTTAGGCTGCAAGTGGAAAATTCAGTTAGCATTAGGAAGGAAACCCTACAGGGTGGCGTTTCACTGCAGAATTCACTGAGAATTCCCACTTACTCAGAGGCTTTGCCAGCACTCACCACCCCTGTCACCAGAGATCCTTTTCTGCCTCAAAAACAGGATGATTTCATTTTAGTTTCTTCAAGCACTTGAGAGAGTAGTTGCCCTGAATATTCAAAATGGTGAGTGGTAAATTAAATGTAATTTCTAGTTGTCCTTTGGTTCCTGTTCTAACATTTTCATGAGCAATTTAAAAGTAGCATATAAACTACAATTAGAAGGGGGTGGGGTTGTGGCTCAGTGGTAGAGCACTTGCCTATCATGTCAGGAGTAGAGAAAGCTTGTTCAAATTCAGACTATCCAGCTCCGACTTAAGCTGGCGAGTTGGTGTGGGGCTGCCGTGTTTTACTCAGCATGTTTGAGCCCCTGAGTTTCATTTCTGCACTACCAAAAAAAAAAAAAATGGATGTAGACTTGTAAGTTTTGTTTTGTTTTGTTTTGTTTTGGTTACCAGAGATTGAGCTCAAGGATGCTTAACCACTGAGTCATAATTATTTTATTTAGAGATAGGGTCTTGCTAAGTTGCTGAGGGTGGCTTTGCACTTGTAATCCTGCTGCCTCAGCCTCCCAGGCCACTGGGATTGTAGGTGTGCACCCTGTGCCCGAGTTCCTTTGGTTTTCTATTTGGTCTCTTTTCCCAGTGATGACCTTTATTCCCTGCTTGGACCAGGGATTAGGTAGAGGGCTCTATTAAATTTCCCCAGTGTCTGTGGGTTCCTTCCCTTCCTCCTCTCACTTGGATCAGGCTTGTCCATGGCTGTCTGCATGGCCCTTCAGTGACACAGACAGCACTTGATCTTTGCATCAGCTGATGGCCACCCCACCCTGCCCTAAGTCAGCTCTTGACCTTTGCACCTTCCACATCTCTAAAGGTCCAACAGCAGAGCCTGCGGGAACCCTGCCCCCTGGAGAGGTGGCCTCCAGTAAGCCCGCGTGTGCCTGCCCCTGGAGCACAGGGCACAGCACTGGGCTGATGCCGAGCAGGTCCTCCTCGGCCCCTCCTTGTGGAGTGGGTGTCCCTGTGTGCGCTCATGTGCGTGCTTCTGCAGGACTGTGTGGGTAAGGTGTGTCCTGTGCCTTGCTGTCTTCCAGGAGCTGTACCCAGCCTTTTGCATTCACAACGGAGGCTCTGACCTCGAGCGGCTCCCCACAGCCAGCACCTGCATGAACCTACTGAAGCTCCCAGAGTTTTACGATGAGACCCTTCTGCGAAGCAAGCTGCTCTATGCCATCGAGTGTGCTGCTGGCTTTGAGCTGAGCTGAGCTGAGCTGGACCCGACCCTCCCAGAGCAGCCAGCACCTCCCCAGGCCCAGAGAGTGCTCCGGCTGGACCCCGGCTCTCCAGGCTCCTCCCTCCTCCTGGCATTCCTCCCTCCCTCATTTTTTAGATGATTTTTATTACAACATGGTCACTTATTTAGATGGACATTGCTTAACAGTTGTTTCGTGCCAGGTGGCTGATGTAGTAACTTTGCCAAGAAGAGCACAGTTTTTAGACTAGTGGCAACTCAGTGAAATTAACCAAAGATGAAGCTTTGGCTTTGCTGACCTTGTTAGACTCCTTCTGAGCCGCGGCTGCCACCTCCTGTGGGGCACCCCACGGTCTGTGACCGACTGAGGGGCCAAGGCACCGCCCTCTGGGGCCACTGCTTCTCCTGTGGTTGATTGTTTACAGCCTAATTGTTAAAACTGAAGGCACTTCCTGCTGCCTCCCCGTGGTTAGGTTGGACAGTAGGTGGTGGTAGTGTACTTGTGCTTCTCTCGCCATTTCTCCCAGGTGGGACCGGCATGCTTGTTCTCAGTGTAGCGTCGACCTGCATCATGATGGCTTGGGTATTGCTGTGGGGTGTGAGGTGGTCATGCATTCTCGTCTGTCTGTCTCCACGTGGTGCCTGGAGAGCTTCCGGGGGAGGCCAAGGAGGGTCCACACACCACCGCACGCGTGTGGCCTGCAGTGAGTGGTGGCTGGGGGCGTGGAGGCCCTGCAGCTTCTATTAAAGTCATTTGAACCAAAGTGGCGGGCTGCGTCTCTCCGTGACCACGCGCCCTCCTCAGTCCGGCTGCAGTGCCCATCACCCAGGGCATCTTGGGGTACCTCACTCCCGTGCTTCCGGCTGCTGCTCTGACATGGAGACTGGCGTTCCTGGCACGTGTGGGGAGGGGGAGTCTCACAAAGGCACTTTATCAGGACCTCTGTCTCCTCAGCAGCACCGGGTGCTCGCTGCTCTGGCAGCCGAGCTGGTGCTGGGGAGTGCTGCAGACCCATTCCCTGTGCTCCCGCGTCCCCTCCGCTGGAGGCCTGTCGGCCATTGAAGTCAATAGACCAGAATCAGCAATACGCTTCTAAATGGGAAAACAGAACGACACTTTTAAGACAATGACCGTTATCAAAACAAAATGTATAATTTCTTAATTTGAATAATAAATTAAGTGTTTAAATGCTATTTGTAGTCTTGATAAACAAATAAATAGCATTTGTCTTTGGGGTTTTTTTTTTAGGTTGTTTATGCAGAGTGCTCATATCTTTGTGTATTTGATTATTGGTATTTTAGACCTGGAATGTCTGAGACTGAAGAGGACTGGCGGGGACGCAGGCCGTGTCTTTCCTTGGCCCTCTATACTTACTTACTCATGTTCCAGTGGCTGAGGGTTGGCACTCTATCTTCTCCCCAAGATCGCGTTGGAGCCCTGCCCCGGAGGGCTGTTGCAGTGAGGTGACAGCTCCCCAGGCAGGCTGCTGGCCAGTGAGGGTCAGGAGGGTGTTGAGAGGCCAGTGCCCGCCCAGTCTCAGATGCTGTCTTGCCAGATCTTTTTTTTTTATTTGTGGATGGACCTTTATTTTATTCACTTATTTATATGTGGTGCCTCACCCATGCTAAGAAAGTGCTCTCCATGAGCCACACCCCAGCCCTTCCCAGGTCTCTGGTTTGCCTCAGGGTGTTGAGAACTTTTCAGAGAGGACTCATTCATCCTTTTATTTGCTTTCTCGGTTCGGTTCTGTTCTGTTCTGTTCTGGTTTCAGCTCAGTGCTGAGTTCGTGGCTGGCTGTGGCAGGCATTTCCACGAGCTGTTGTCTGCCATCGGGCTTGTGAAGGCAGCGTTGTCAGAGCGGCACAGCCCAGCTGCAGGGCCGCCCAGTCTGACCTGCAGTCTACCCTTGCTCAGCTGTGCTTCTTGGCCACACAGTGCCAGCGTGCGGGCCACAGTGAGCTCTGCACAGCATGGGGGTGCTCCACGTGAACTGTCTTGTCCCTTAAAAAGAGGAAGGGACGCTCTTTCAGCTTCTCCTGCCGCCAAGCGTACCTCCCAGGACGGCCAATAGACTGTTCAGTCGTGCACTTGGTGGCCCCACTAGCCTCAGGGCTTCTGGTGCTGGATGGCCATCTGCCGAGGCAGTGGACACACAGGTCCAGTGGGAAGATGCACTGACCACACGATCTCCGATTCCAGAAGCCTCCGAAGGTTGGTTTTTTGTTTGTTGTTTGTTTTGTGGTCCAACCTAGGGTCTAGACATGCCAGGCAAGCTCTACCACAGAGCCACACTCCTGGCCATTTTTATTGTATTTTGAGATAGGGTCGGCCTCAAACTTGTAATCCTCCTGCCTCCGCCTCCAAGTAGCTAGGGTTGCAGACCTGCACCGCTACACCCAGTTGAAGGTTACTTCTTTTTAAAATATTTTTAGTTCTAGGTGGACATAATGACTTGATTGTACTATATGGTGCTGAGGATGGAACCAGGTGCCTCTCAAACGCCAGGCAAGGGCTCTACTGCTGAGCCACATCCCCAGCCCCTCCCCAGGCCTTTTTATTTTGAGAGAGGGTTTTAATAAGTTGCTTAAGGCCTCCCTACATTGCTGAGGCTGGCCTTGAACTTTCCAACCTCCTGTCTCACCCTTCTGAGTGGCTGGAATCACAGGTGTGCATCCCCTGAGGCCGCATCTCAGCAGTCTGAGGACATCTCCAACTCTGTTCTTATGTCTGTGGTGGTGACCTGTGAGCAGCGGTCTTTGCCACAAGTGGAATTGTTTGGGGGCACCATGAACTGCATCCAGATAAGACTGTGAACTCTGTCCTGTGTTCTGACTGCTCCACTGACCATCTCCCCGTCGCTGTCCACCTTGGCCTCCCTGTGCCCTGAGACACAACTGTGTTGAAGTTAGGCCAGTAGCAGCCCAACAGTGGCCTCAGAGTGTCCCAGGGAAAGGAAGAGCTGCACGCCTCTCACTTTGAATCAGAAGCTAGAATGATGGCACTGTAAAGGCGGCCAGCAGCCAGGCCTCCAGGCCGATAGCCATGCTGTGAGTGCAGAAGAAGTCCAGGGGAAGGACATGGCACGCGCTGCCCCGTGAAGGAGCGAGTCTCACGGGCCTGGACAGGAGGGAAGCCAGCCACAGCCCATCCTCAAGCCGGAGCCTCGTCCAGGGCAGGGTCCTGGGCCAGCTGAGGCTCAGTGGCAGGGCATGTGCCCAGCGTGCCCCTGGTGTTCACAGCAGAGAGAAGTCAGTGCCAGGCCACAAAGCCAGGCAGGTGTCTCTCCTGTCAGGCGCCTGCACAGTGGTGACGTCAGGTTGAAGCCAGTGCTGGTCCACCACTGTGACAATCCTGGCCTCGGGGACTTGTCCTGCCTGCTCTGCCCGAGTTCTGAATGGACCACAGAGCCCGGATGGCACACAGCTGTACCCTAGGGGCCCTGACTGCTGGGCTGCTGCTCAGAAAAGGTCTCTTCCTGAGCCTCGTTGCTGCTGGACAGCCTGCCTGGTCACCTGGAGGCTGGATGGAGATGGGCAGCGAGGTCCATGTGGGCTCCATTGCCCCATCCATTTCCATAGCCCGGGATTGTGAAGTAATGTGTGGTGGGGGTTCCCGGGATCCTGGTGTCTGGGTTTTTCATTGTATCTGACGGGAGGATGCATTTTGACACATTGTACGGAAATGGAGCACAGCTCCTCCTCCCTCTGGCTGCAGTGGTGCAGAGTCACGTGTGCATGTAGGGTGATAACCTCCTTGTTACTGTGCATGGCTCAAGATGGACAGCTAATGTTGGACTCCTCCCCGCACGCTCCTGGGTACTGAGAGGAGGCAATGCCCATCCGAAATATTAATCCCAGCAGCTCTGGAGGCAGGAGGATCAAGAATTCAAAGCCAGCCTCAGCAATATCGAGGCGCTAAGCAACTCAGTGAGACCCTGTCTCTAAAGAAAAAATATAAAATAGGGCTGGGATGTGGCTCAGTGGTCGAGTGCTCCAGAGTTCGACCCTGGTATTGAAAAGAAATGACCGTCCTTGCTGGATGTTGTTCCAGCAGCTCGGGCAGTGGTTCAAGGCCAGCCTGGACAACTCAAGGAGACCCTGTCTCAAAATTAAACAAAAAGGGCAAATGCTCCTGGGTTCAATCCCCAGTGCCAAAGAAAAAGAAGCAAGCATCCTTAGGGTATAGAGTGGGGAGCAGGACAGGCGCGTGTCATGGGGGAAGAGAAGCCTTTTGTCGGTAGCTTCCTGTGGCCGCCATCACAAGTCAGGACAGATGGCGCTCTCAGCAGCGCTCCTAGTTCTGGGGGCCGCACTCCCTCTGGGAGCTCTGGGCAGGAGCCTCCTCCTCAGCTCCTAGCACCTGCTGCCTCCCCTAGCCTAGGGCCCCTGGCTCTGGTCCTGCCCCCAGCCATGTGGCCGCCTGTCTCACGAGGACAGCTGTCCACGGGAATCAAAGCCCACTGATCCTCAGTTACAGCAGCCAGGAGCCTTCTCCACAAATAAAGCCACGTCCTAGGTTCTGGGACTTGGGACGTGGGGTCCCCTAGTGGCCACCGTCTCTCACCTCTGCATTCAGCTGTCCTTGGAGCTGAGGCCTTGCCCGTCAGTGAAGAGTTCTTGGCACCAGTGCACACTGAGGGCCCTGGGGCTCTGCCCTGTGGTTGCCGAGGCTGCGTCCAGCGTCCCAGGTCAACCTTCCCGGCGGTGTGTGGAGGTACATACTCTCCGTTTGTCTTCCGTGCTGAGCCCAGGATGGATGGCAGGGGCTTGGCATGTCTCCTGCAGGGTTCCTGATGCCCAGGCTCCTGGGAGGCAGGCGGCAGAGTCTCACTGGAGGGCCTGGCCCAGGCCACACCCCGTGCTGCTGACCAGCACCCCTGGGCCAGTGCCACTGGACATCTCTGCCTTTGTCACTCAGTCCCCAGACGCTGTGTCACACCTTCACAGTCACTCTCCCTCCTCCCTGTCCCCACCTTTGTGCTGGGCCCACAGGCAACAGCTCCTGCCTTGGGGCTTGGCGCCCTCCCCGCTGGGCTGATGGAGCTGACACTTCCGCCCAGCACCTCCTTGCCCCACCCTCCCCCACGCTGGGCACTGGACTGGGGGGCTTGACCACTGAGCTGCATCCCCAGCCTTTTTCATTGTTATTTTGAAATGGGCCTCCCTGGGTTTGTGAGGGTGGCCTTGAGCTTGACACTCCAGCCGTGGCTGCCCAGGTCTCTGACATCCCAGAGTGCACGCCCGGCACCCAGCGCCCTCTCAGACCCTCTGCGTGCCCCCACACCTCCCTTTCCTTGTTCACGCCTCTCCTGTGGCACCAAGTGCAGTCTGACAGACTGGTGTGTCTCCCTCGTCATTTTCTCCACCTTCCTCCCAGAATAAACATCACTGTGTGGTGTTGTGGGTGCCCACTGAGTGCCAGGCACCCAGAATAAGGCCCAGGACGCAGCTGGTCAAGAGAACCTCAAGTTCCCATCTATAGCGTTCAGATTCTTGTTGATGGGCCCAGGTCTTCGCCCACCCCCGGGGGAGCCTGCCTTTGACTGGGAGATGGGCTCACCTGCTTGCCAGGACGGGGCGTTGGCGCCACCCAGTGGCCAGGCCAGGGTCTGCACCCTGGCCACCCTGGGACGTCCCCTGCCTCCCATGCCTGCTGCTGGCTGAAGCTGAAGTGCTGCCGCCACTTGTGGCCCGCACCTCGAGGTGGCCATTAAAGTGATGGAAAGATACAGCTGATGCTCATGTCTGTCACCTTGGCCCTCTGCTCCACTCCTGGGTGACAAGATCTGTGTCCAGAAAGCCACAATTCACAATTGTCCGCAGGCCAGGAAAATGTAAGTGCCTGTCCCCTGCTGGCCCATCAGCACAGAGTGGTCCATCCACACCCCGGGAAAACGTGAGAATGCAGCACTGTGGCAGAGCTGCCGAGGCTGAGGCAGGAGGACTGCCGGAGGCTGGGGGGTCGAGGCCAGCCTGGGCACCATGGCAAGATCCCCTTTCACAGAATACATCCGCCACAGCACGGATGAGCCTTGAAGCCAGAAACGAAAGGACACACGGTACGGATGCATCTGTGGACATCACCAGAAGGGCAAGTCCACAGAGAGGAGAGTGCTGTGTGGCCACCAGGGCCTGGGGATGGGAGGGAGTGACTGCTCAGGACTGCTGCATGTCTCTGTGGGCCGACGGAAATGCTCAGATGGTGGTGGTCATTGCCATCCTGGTGAATGTACTGAAAACAGAATTATAGACCTTAAAAGTGGATTGCAGATTGTGGATCATATCAATAAAATTGACTTAAGCAGTTCTATTGCCTTGTGAGATTTGAGATTTGCATCATCAAAGGATGAAAATGAGGTGAGCGTTGTGGCACACATCTGTAATCCCAGTGACTGGGGAGGCTGAGGTGCGAGGATCTCAAGTTTCAGGCCAACCTCGGCCACTAGCAAGGCCCTAAGCAATTTAGTGAGATCCTGAGGGGAGAGAGAGAGAGAGAAGTGCCCCTGGGTTCAATCTCAATTACAAAAAAAATATTAAAAATGAACTAAGCATATTGGTGTACACCCATAATCCCAATATCAGGAGGCTGAGACAGGAGGATCACAAGTTAGAGACCAGCCTCAGCAGTTTAGCGAGTTACTTAAAAGAAAATAAAAAGGAGGCTGAGACTGTGGCTCAGTGGTAAAAGTGCTTGCCTGGCATGTGTGGGGCACTGGGTTCAATTCTCAGCATATAAATAAGTGAGTAAAATAAAGGTCCATCGACATCTAAAAATCACACTAAAAAATAATAAATAAAAAAACAAAAAGGGCTAGGATGTAGCTCCTGGTAAAGCATCCCTTGGTTCAATCCCCAGTGCCCCCTCCCCCCCCAAAAAAAAAAGAAATGGAAAGGATCCCACGGTGGGCCCGCAGGGACACTCACTTCCTGCCTTCCCAGCCTTAAGGCCACCCTTGTCCTCAGAGCCCTCCTCCACCTCCAGGGTAGTGGAGGCTGACTCTCTCCATGCTGCCTCTCTGCCCACCAGGTCTCCCACGGTCCCCGTGTAGGGGACCCAGACTGCACTGATCCTCCTGGGCATTCTCTCCACTGGAAAGTGCCCGCCGCGTCCGCCACCCCCCTCCACCAGAGGGGATCGTGCGCAGGCTCCTTGGTGCTGCCCTCTCGGTGTCCAGCCTGCACTGGGAGTGGGCTGTGGGAGTGGGCAGCAGCTCACAGCGCCCACGCCTGACCCCGAGCACAGGAGGCCTCCACACCCAGGCCTGGGTTCCAGCTGGGAAGTGGCTGAGGTAGATGGCCAGCTGCAGGGCAGGGCTGACCTGCTGACCGGCACCCTTGGACCTGTCCCCCCTGCAGTCACCCCACGGACCGCTATGACCGCACCATGTCACATGCAGTGAGCACACCTCACGTCACACGTGCAGTCCTCGTGAAGCAGTGGTCACGCCATGGTCACAGCCATCCACACAAGCCATCATCGTGTGTCTGAAGTTGCCATACACACCTGTGTCACAGACGCCTGCTTGTCAGCACTCCTGCCATCTCCACACAGGCAGTCGCCACCTCGTACCCTGTCACGGCCTCAGCCCTCCCCCCACTGCAGCAAGGGTCCCTCCGGTGCCCGTGGCAGGCCTTCCTGGCCATTGCTGTGGGCTGGTGGCTTCCTGCAGCACCAGCCCCTCCTGCCCTTCTCTGAGGCGGAAGTCCTGTCTTGGTGACACTGGACCAAAACCAAGGTGTTGCTCCTTCAGGGCTCCAAATCCAGCCCCTGGGTCCCCTGGGCTCGGGGCTGTCTCCCAGCCTCTGCCAGGTGCCCATGCAGCTCACTGTCCATGACTGTCCCTCTGAAGCCACACACGATGGCATGGAGAGCCCACCAAGATGACACCTTCACAACCTCGGCACCTCTTGAGCTCTAGACCTTGCATGGCGGGCATGGGTCCAGGGTTAGGACCCCACATTCCTGACGGGAGGGCGCCGTCAGGCTGCTTCACCCCTGTCTTGTCGATGGTCTTAATCTTTAAACATTCTCCTTTATACCACTGACCCTCTCTGGGCCTCGGCCTCCCTGGGTACAAATGAAAGTTGGGCACGTGGGTCAAGGCTCTTTGTGTGGTGTCCAGTGCCAGGTCGGACAGTTCCTAGGCTGTGGGCAGGAGGCCTGGCTCATCCTCACACTTCAGCATACAAATTCATTTTAGCATCTCCCTTTTTTTTTTTTGGTACTAGGGATTGAACCCAGGGGCACTTAACCACTGAGCCACATCCCCAGCCCTTTTTTACATTTTATTTAGAGACAGGGTCTCCCTGAGTTGCTTAGTGCCTTTCTGAGTTGCTGAGGCTGGCTTTGAACTCGTGGTCCTCCTGCCTCAGCCCCTGGAGCCCCTGGATTATAGGCCTGCGCCACCACATCTCTCTTACAATCTCCCTTTGTTAAAGCTACACGTGCAATGTCACTGGTAGCTCATGCCTGTAATCCTGTTACGCAGAAGGATCACAAGTTTGAAGCCAGCCTGGGCAATTTAAAATAAATTGTCTCAAAATTTAAAAGAGTCAGATTTGGCTCACGCCAGCCATCCAACAGCTTGGGAAGCTGAGGCAGGGGGCTGCCATGTTCAAGGCCAGTCTCAGCAACTTAGCAAAACACTGTCTCAAAATGAAAAATAAAAGGGCTGGTGATAGCGCGCTCGCTTGGCATGCATGCAGCCCGGGTTAGATCCTCAGGACCACATACAAATAAAGATGTTGTGTCGGCCGAAAAAACTAAAAAATATTTTTTTTTGGGCTGGGGATGTGGCTCAAGCGGTAGCGCGCTCGCCTGGCATGCGTGCGGCCCGGGTTCGATCCTCAGCACCACATACCAACAAAGATGTTGTGTCCGCCGAGAACTAAGAAAAAATAAATAAATATTAAAATTCTCTCTCTCTCTCTGTCCCCCTCTCTCTCACTCTCTCTAAAAAAAAAAATAAATAAATAAAATATTTTTTTTTAAATTTTTTTTAATTAAAAAAAAGGGGGGAGCTGGTGGTAGCCGGGCATGGTGGCACATGCCTGTGATCCTAGTGGCTTGGGAGGCTGAGGCAGGAGGATGAAGAGTTCAAAGCCAGCCTCAGCAAAAAAAAAAAAAAAAAACAGGCACAAGCAGCTCAGTGAGGCCCTGTCTCTAAATAAAATACAAAATAGGGCTATGGAGGTGGCTCAGTGGTCAAGTGCCCTGAGCTCAATTCCTGGTACCAGGGAAAAAAAAGAGGGCTGGTGGTGTGGCTTGGTGGGGAGGGCCTGGGAACAATCCGCAGCGCTCACAGATACAGCACCTGCGCGTGCGGGGAGCCCAGGACTCTTTGAGGCCTGTTGAAGAAGGGCTCTTGCTGCCAGGCGCCCTTCCTTCCTGGGGCAGCACAGGGCAGAAGGGAGCGAGGACCGAGTCAGGGCAGGGCTTCACAGAGTCTGCGGATGGATTGGAGCTCAAGCACATCTCTCTCCATGAGTGAAAAATACTTTTTGTAAAAAATTTGTTTGTGGGGCTGGGGATGTGGCTCAAGCGGTAGCGCGCTCGCCTGGCATGCATGCGGCCCGGGTTCGATCCTCAGCACCACATACAAATGAAGATGTTGTGTCTGCTGAGAACTAAGAAAAAATAAATAAATATTAAAAAAAAAAATTTTGTGGCTTATCTGAAATCGGGTTTCAAGGGGCTCCCTGCATTTGGCAGAAGCCTCACCCTGAAGCTGTTCATTTCCCCCATGGGCAGCGGCAGCCCCCAGCAGGCAGGAAGAAAAGCCCGTCCAGGGGTGGGGGCCCCCTGGACCCCATGTTCTCTATGGAGGACCCTTGGCTCTCCGATCCTGCCGGGCCACAGACCATGGGGTCTACAGATCCACGGAGCATGCTCTATTTACAGTGGTCATCTGCCTGACCTGAACTGACCGTGATGAATTGATTTCATTTCCTACTCCTGCGTTTTTCAATAAATATTTACAGAGCCTAAGTCCTGCACCAGCCTTGTTCTGCGCCCTGGGCTTCCTCTATCAGCACAGTCAGGGAGTCCAGTCCCCTTGTGTTTGGGATGGGGGAGAGAGCTGGGTGCAGAGGGGAGAGCCTGGTGGAGCCAGGTGCGAGCCGCCAGGGCTGGGAGGACCTTCAGGAGCTGGTGTGGGAAGGTGTAGGAAGGAGGCCTTGCAGGCCTCGGGCTTCACTTGGACAGTGCTAGGGAGCAGCAGGGGGTCTAGAAGGAGGGTACAGAGCTCCCAGGGACAGCTGGCATTGCCAGCAAATTGGCAGAGAGACCTGTAGAGCAGCTCCTCGGGAGGCACACCCTGACCGTGGCCAGCTGCCACCAAGGGCGTGGAAGGCCCGGCAGATGCTCTGGGTTTCTCAGGAATGACTCAGGTCACCTTCCCAGGAACCAGGGCCACCCGCTCAGCGGGACCATGAGCAACCAAGGCACAGGCTAAGTAACTGACTGGCTCCTCCTCCTCCGGGAATCAGAGCTCCCAGAGGTGCTGGGCGGAACCCGCTCACGGTCCCATCTGGGCTGGGCTGCTGGGCCCCGTTCCTCCTGCCTTCTGGGGACCCAGGGACCAACCAGGCATGTCCACCTCCGCTGCGCTGAGTCTCTACTGGAGGGGGGACCTGAGTGCTGACACTAGCTGCCTGGGCCCAGGTGACTTCCTTCCAGTACACCTACGCCCTGAGGCACAACCCACTGTGCTGTCCTGTCTCTCCAGGGACTTGGCCATATGTGCAGACAGTTGAGGTCATCACAGCTGCTGGCATCTGCTGGGCTCAGGCCAGGATGCTGGCAGCCTCCTAGCAAGCACAGGATGATGGACATCAGTCCAAGGTCACAGCGCTGCTCAGAGAAGCCCTACTCAGCCCAGAACTGCACAGGGCACCTGCGCCCAGCGGGGGACCAAGGGGATGCCCTTAAATGTTTCCCCAGAAACATGCTTCTTCAGCAGGTTCCTCTGCTGCCTCTGCAGCTATTGGTGCTCAGGTGTCCATGGGCAGGCAGTGCAGGGCCCAGCCAGCGTCACAAAGGACACTGGATCCTGCAGGTAACTTAACACGCAGCTCCAGTGACAGCTGCCTCTCCAGCTGTGGCCTGCACATCTGCAGATTCAACCCCAGCTGAACGTGTCTGGGGAAGGCTCCACCCTGCTCATGGCACCCAGACGCTCCTCTGGCTGCTCTTCCCCAGGAACTACGGTTTTCAGAGCAGCAGGTCTGATGTGCCCGGTGTCTTTAGGGACAAGGCGTGTGGGTCCTCAGCAATGCTGCAGTGCTCCATGGGAGAGCCTGATGCATGAGGGTGTGGGCGGGGTCCTGCAGCCAACCCAAAGACATCAGGGCACAAGGGCACTCAAAACGACTGGCCCATCGAGCCGTCACACAGGGGTGTGCAGAGCAGCAGCCAGGACCCGGCACTCCCTCCCCACCGTCCCCCTCCACGGGCAGCCCCTCACCCTGCGCCAAGGCCCTGGATGCCAGGATGGGGGACTTCCCATCAGGAGGTCCCCACCCACCCTTGGGTGCTCCAGGCACACACCTGCATCCCAGCAGCTCCTTAGGCTGAGGCAGGAGGATCACAAGTTCAAAGCCAGCCTCAGCAACTTCACAAGGCTCTGAGCAACGTAGTGAGGCCCTGTCTCAAAAGAAAAAAAGAGGCTGTGGATGTGACTGAGTGGGAAAACCCTGGGTTCACTCCCCGTGCCTCCCAGGAGAACCCCACAAATGCAAAGGTACAGAGATTAAGAGTATCAAGGGTGACTGCAGAGTCGCCTGGCTACCGGGTGGAGAGGGACAGCAAGACCGAGGAGCCCCCCACACACACCCAAGGAAGGGCTAGGTTGGGGGCACTTCTCTGGGGCAGCGTCCGGCCGTCCTCATCCTCGTGGGCCACACCTTCCCGGGGGCCAGGAGCCGAGGCCCTCAGATGCAGGGCTGTGGAGGACACTCCACAGAGGCCAGGTAGGAGCCCAGCCATGGGGGCCTGCCAGCACTGCCCTCCTGTGAGCCGATGACAATGAAAACTCCTGCCCCACAAGGCCGCGGGGCCCAGGGAGAAGGGCCTCCCGGGCCAGGATCCTCCTGCTCCAGCCTCTGTGCAGACAAAGCAGCTGCGGGCTGCAGAGGTCAGAGTTCAGGACCAGCGCGCCCACTTCTAGGGAGCAGGCCTTCTGAACCCAACGTCAGGGGGTGGTGAGGACTCCGGTCTGCCTGGCAAGGCGCAGAGGGACGCGGCCTGCGTTCAGAGAACCCTCAGGACTCACCCTGCCTGGAGCACATGGGAGGGGACAGGAGGGTGGAAGGGAAAGGCCAGCTGTTCCCAGAAGACTCCAACTGGGGTGGGCCAGACACCTGGATGCACCTGTCAGAGCTTCCCCCTGGGGAGGGGACGCAGGGTGCACAGGACCCCAGAGCTGGCTGGTGAGTTGGAGGCAGAGGTTGGCCTTCAGCCTCTACCCCAAGGTTGCAGGAGCATGTGTCCCACACCCCCAGCATGAGGTCCAGGGAGGGACAGCCAGACAGCAGAGTGCGGAGCCAGGAGCCCGGGCCACTTTCTGCCCTGGCCCTCCCCTGGAGGTGAGTCCCATCCTGCAGGGCCGCTCTGTGGATCCGCACCTCACCACCCAAGAGCCCCGCTCCACACCTGCTGTCTGGGGCTGCCGAGGGCTGGCTCTTAGTCACCCTTGCTGCTCCTGACCCACGCCCTGTGAATCAGGGCTGTGGCCTCCAGGCAGGGCCTCCGACTCCATGCTGACCTCATGGCGTTGGGCCTAATTGCCGCTCCACCTGCAGGGCCTCGGCCGTGGGCTGTGCATGTTGCGGGCGGCAGAGCAGCCACACTCGAGGTAATGCGCTAAAGGATGCCTGGAGAGACTTCCCCCTGGCACCCAAGGCTGGCTCTGGCCAGTCTCACACAGTGACCACTGTGCGAGTGAACAGGGACCCAGTGCCGCCAGGGAGAGGGGTTAGCGGCACCTGCCATGGGCTGAAGGGAGGGGCGCGACCCTGGGATTCACATCCCTGGCTGGTTCTTGTTAGAAATCAGGAAGTCAGTCAGAAGCCCTGGGGTCTCTCACTGAATGGCCTAGGGCCTCACTAAATTGCTGAAGCTGGCCTTGACTCATGATCCTCTTGTAACAGCCTCCCCAGCCACTGGGATTATAGGAGTATGGCATCACACCTGGCCCTATAGTTTTTGATACACCCGTGCATCCAGGTGCTTCTGATTAATTCAATTGTGCCTCTGAACAATATGAAAATGTGGTCATTTTTATTAGCACAACTAGTACATTTATGACTGTACCTTATGGTGGGGCCAAGCCGATGGTGGTTGTTTACTGGCAAATTAAGAATGTAGAGTCATTGCCTCAGTACTTAATGGAATAAAAAAATGTTCAGGCATGGCCCGAGAACTGCTGTTCTGTACACCATGAAATCACTAGGGCAGGCACAGCCTGATGACTGCTGTTCTGTACACCATGGAGTCACTAGGGCAGGCACAGCCTGAGGACTGCTATTCCACACACCATGGAGTCACTAGGGCAGGTACAGCCTGAGGACTGCTGTTCCACACACCATGGAGTCACTAGGGCAGACACAGCCTGAGAACTGCTGTTCTACACACCATGGAGTCACTAGGGCAGGCACAGCCTGAGGACTGCTGTCCTACACACCATGGAGTCACTAGGGCAGGCACAGCCTGAGGACTGCTGTCCTACACACCATGGAGTCACTAGGGCAGGCACAGCCTGAGGACTGCTGTTCTGTACACCATGGAGTCACTAGGGCAGGGGCAGCCTGAGGACTGCTGTTCTACACACCATGGAGTCACTAGGGCAGGTGCAGCCTGAGGACTGTTGTTCTGTACACCATGGAGTCACTAGGGCAGGCACAGCCTGAGGACTGCTGTTCTGTACACCATGGAGTCACTAGGGCAGGGGCAGCCTGAGGACTGCTGTTCTACACACCATTGAGTCACTAGGGCAGGCACAGCCTGAGGACTGCTGTTCTGTACACCATGGAGTCCCTAGTGCAGGCACAGCCTGAGGACTGCTGTTCTGCACACCATGGAGTTACTAGGGCAGGTGCAGCCTGAGGACTGATGTTCCACACACCATGGAGTCACCAGGGCAGGCACAGCCTGAGAATTGCTATTCTACACACCATGGAGTCACTCAGGGCAGGCACAGCCTGAGGTGTTCTGTACACCATGGAGTCACTAGGGCAGGTACAGCCTGAGAGCTGCTGTTCTACACACCATGGAGTCACTAGGGCAGGCACAGCCTGAGGACTGCTGTTCTACACACCATGGAGTCACTCAGGGCAGGCACAGCCTGAGAGCTGCTGTTCTGCACACTATGGAGTCACTAGGGCAGGCACAGCCTGAGGACTGCTGTTCTGCACACCATGGAGTCACTAGGGCAGGCGCAGCCTGAGGACTGCTGTTCTGTACACCATGGAGTCACTAGTGCAGGCGCAGCCTGAGGACTGCTGTTCTGCACACCATGGAGTTACTAGGGCAGGTGCAGCCTGAGGACTGCTGTCCTACACACCATGGAGTCACCAGGGCAGGCACAGCCTGAGAATTGCTGTTCTACACACCATGGAGTCACTCAGGGCAGGCACAGCCTGAGGTGTTCTGTACACCATGGAGTCACTAGGGCAGGCACAGCCTGAGAGCTGCTGTTCTGTACACCATGGAGTCACTAGGGCAGGCACAGCCTGAGAACTGCTGTTCCACACACCATGGAGTCACTAGGGCAGGCACAGCCTGAGAACTGCTGTTCTGTACACCATGGAGTCACTAGGGTAGGCACAGCCTGAGAATTGCTGTTCCACACACCATGGAGTCACTAGGGCAGGCACAGCCTGAGAACTGCTGTTCCACACACCATGGAGTCACTAGGGCAGGTGCAGCCTGAGAGCTGCTGTTCTACACACCATGGAGTCACTAGGGCAGGCGCAGCCTGAGGACTGCTGTTCTACACACCATGGAGTCACTCAGGGCAGACGCAGCCTGAGGACTGCTGTTCTACACACCATGGAGTCACTAGGGCAGGCGCAGCCTGAGGACTGCTGTTCTACACACCATGGAGTCACTAGGGCAGGCACAGCCTGAGGACTGCTGTTCTGTACACCATGGAGTCACTCAGGGCAGGCACAGCCTGAGAGCTGCTGTTCTGCACACTATGGAGTCACTAGGGCAGGCACAGCCTGAGGACTGCTGTTCTGCACACCATGGAGTCACTAGGGCAGGCGCAGCCTGAGGACTGCTGTTCTGTACACCATGGAGTCACTCAGGGCAGGCACAGCCTGAGAGCTGTTGTTCTGTACACCATGGAGTCACTAGGGCAGGCACAGCCTGAGGACTGCTGTTCTGTACACCATGGAGTCACTAGGGCAGGCACAGCCTGAGAGCTGCTGTTCTACACACCATGGAGTCACTCAGGGCAGGCACAGCCTGAGGACTGCTGTCCTACACACCATGGAGTCACTAGGGCAGGTACAGCCTGAGGACTGCTGTTCTGTACACCATGGAGTCACTAGGGCAGGCGCAGCCTGAGGACTGCTGTTCTACACACCATGGAGTCACTCAGGGCAGGCGCAGCCTGAGAGCTGCTGTTCTACACACCATGGAGTCACTAGGGCAGGCACAGCCTGAGGACTGCTGTTCCACACACCATGGAGTCACTAGGGCAGGCACAGCCTGAGGACTGCTGTTCTACACACCATGGAGTCACTCAGGGCAGGCACAGCCTGAGGACTGCTGTCCTACACACCATGGAGTCACTAGGGCAGGTACAGCCTGAGAGCTGCTGTTCCACACACCATGGAGTCACTAGGGCAGGCACAGCCTGAGGACTGCTGTTCTACACACCATGGAGTCACTCAGGGCAGGCACAGCCTGAGGACTGCTGTCCTACACACCATGGAGTCACTAGGGCAGGTACAGCCTGAGAGATGCTGTTCTGTACACCATGGAGTCACTGAAGGCAGGCTCAGCCCCAGAACTGTTCCTCTGTACACCAGGGAGTTGCTCAGAACAGGGCACTGCCTGCTGTCTGGGAATTAATGGAAATTCCCCAAGTCAGTGTGTATTTCTGCATTACACATCATTTTTCATAGTATTGACTGACAGTAATAATAAGAGTGAGTCATTTTTCTGTGATAGGTCCTAAGAAAACCTTTGGGTTTTACTGTTTTGCAAAGATTAGGGCTGCGCATGGTGAAACACACTTGTAATCCCAGCGGCTAGGAGGCTGAGGCAGAAGGATTGGAGTTCAAAGCTAGCATCAGCAATTTAGCAAGGCCCTAAGCAACTCAGTACGACCTTGTTTCTAAGTAAAATATATATATATAAAAGGGGGGGGCTGGGGATGTGGCTCAAGCGGTAGCGCGTTCGCCTGGCATGCCTGCGGCCCGGGTTCAATCCTCAGCACCACATACAAACAAAGATGTTGTGTCCGCCGAAAACTAAAAAATATATATTAAAATTCTCTCTCTCTCTTTCTCTCTCTCAAAAAAAAAAAAAAAGGCTGGGGATATGGTTCAATCCCCAGTAGTACCCAAAATAATTAACTAATTAATTAATTGATTGAAATTTCAAAATAAATAAATAAAGAAGACGAAGACGCAGAGCTGGAATGTAGTTCAGTGCAGTGTTTATCTAGCATGCATGAGACCCTGGGTTCAATCCCCAACAATGCCAAGTAAAACAAAAAAAAGTTTTGTTTAATAAGGAACAGTAAACCAGGTGCAGTGGCACACACCTGTAATCCCCGCGATTTTGAAGTTTGAGGCAGGATTGGGAGTTCAAAGCCAGCTTCAGCAATGAGGAGGCACCAAGCAACTCAGTGAGACCCTGTCACAGAGGTCAAGTGCCCCTGAGTTCAATCCCCAAACCTCAAAAAATAAAATAAGGAACAGTTAGGTCTGCACAGTGGCACACACCGGTATCTCAGCAACTCAGGAGACTGAGGCAGGAGGATCCCAAATTCCAGACCCACCTGGGTTAACTCAGCAAGATCCTGGGAGGTGCTGCCACCACACCGCCCTGCGGGAAGAGCAGAGGACAGTGCAGAAAGGCCAGCCAACGAGTCCATCTGTCCGTCTGAAGACAGGCTCCCTCCCAGGCCCGGCCACTGGGGCCCACAGCTGTGGGCGACACCATGCGCCTCAGGACGGGATCCCTCATGAAGACTGCCAGGAGCCGGGGCCAGACCTTCTCCCCAGCACCCCTGGACACACAGCCCACTGACCGCCGGAAGGACCTAGAGTCCTGAGGCTTTCGTCGATGCCCTAGGAGCTCGGCTTTCACTAGACTGCCCATGAGTGTTGGTCCTGGCGGGGGCACCCAGGAGGGAATCCCACAAGGAGCAGAGGACAGGCCCTCGTCAGGAAGCTGCTGCCCCACAGGGATGGAAACAAGAAGAAAAAATCATCCCTGCTCCTTGGCTCCAAATGCCTGGAAAGAGCAGCTCCCAGGCAGAACTGCCCAAGTGGGGGCTTCCTGTGGGATCTGCTGCCCCCGCTGCAGCCCTGCCCAAGAGCAGGTCACCTGGGGCATCCCAGCCCTTCTCTGAGCCTTGCCCCACCCAGACCTGCTCTCCTGGAAAGGCCGGGCTCCTCTGCTCCACAGACTTCCTCTTCCCTGAATAGGCCTGTCTCAGTGAGATGGCAAGGTCAGCTCATTCTCACAACAGGGGAATGACTGAAGGAGAGCCCGCCAGGCCAAGGCGACCAGGAAGCCCACGCCCGTGGGGCACCAGGAGGGTCTTCTCAGGGGCACCTGGGAGCTTGTTCAGTCTCTGCCCTGCCTCAGTGTGCATGTGCTGGTGGGAAGGTAGGCGGTCAGGCCCGGTCCCAGGGCAGGCTGAGTCTTGGGGGATGCAGACAGGTTTGCCTGCTGCGAGGGAGGCAGGGCCAGGGGCACTGGGGGTGCTCTACAGCACGCCTTTGAAGCCAGAGCTGCCTGCCAGGGCTCCTGTGCCTTATCTGCCAGCCACAGATAGAAAACAGCCGGCCCATCCAGCCTTGTGACAATAGGCAGGGACATCCTGGAAAAGCCCGTGTTCTCCGAGGGAGGCCCAGGCTGTGCCCCTGGAGGACCTGGGAGAGGAGCTGGAGGAGGGTAGAGCATGAAGGTGCAGGGACTCTGGCAGGTACACCTGCTCAGCCTCCGGGTAGGAGGGCTGCTGGGAGGAGAAGTGGCAGAACAGTGTGGCAAGTGCCATCCAGCCCACCCTCTAGCTGTGCCTGTTCTGTGCAGTGTACCTCCATTGGCCCTGTCTGCAGCCCAGGTGTGCGAATTCCTCCTGGCTCTGGAGGTCTCTGGGAGGAAGACCAGCAGCTGGCCTGCACAGCGGGTGGGTGGTGGACAGGTAATTCTGCACACAGGCCCTGAAGACCAACTGGGAGAGTGGAGGAAACAGACGTCTGTGGGGCTGGAGGACCTCTGGGCAGCTTAGGGACACTCTGTCCCAACATAAGTATTTTAAAGGGGAATGAGATGCAGCTCAGTGGTTGAGCGCCCAGGTTCAGTCCTCCATATACAGCTCAGCTGGTAGAGCGCTTGCCTCACACACACAAGGCCCTGGGTTCAATCCCCAGCACCACAAAAAAAGAAAACAAGTGTAAGAGGGATGCACCACCCCCAGACCTTAGTGAACAGCAGGAGAGATGAGAGCACATGTGCCTTGTAAGTGTATGCACAGGTCTGTGTGTGTGGGTGTGTGAGCTGGTGCAGGTGCATGTGGCCCTACAGCAGGACTGGCCCAGCCTTGTCCTGGGAGGCCACCTGGGGTCCTACAGGAAGCACAGGGTGGGTGCAGCCACAACTGGACAGTGATCTCTGCAGGGGCACTTGGGCCAATCTCCTGACCTTCCAAGTCTCTGCAGGGAGAGATCTGAGGTGTACAAGGTCATGCTGTGGACCTGTAGCCACAGGGCAGCTGCAGTTAGGTGCCTCCCACAGCACCTGGTGCAGGTAAGGACTGGCATGGGGGTGGGCTGGTCTTTGGTGTTCCGTCCCACCCTTCACAGGTAGGTGTGGAGCAGCTGCCCTGGTGATTCCCAGATCCAAAAGCCCATCTTGTGGGCTTATACAGGCCCAAGCCCTGGTTAGACAAGGACCTGCCTGTTCCTGGGACGGGTCATTGCTGACACACCCAGGGAACTGCCACACCTGAGTCAGAGGAGGTGAAGGACAGGGGACCATCTCACCATGGAGGGCCACCTGCCACTCACCCCCTTCAGGACAGTGGAGGGGCCTTGGGCCTTCCCTTCCCAGACACTGCAGTCCCTGAGCATCTTAAACTCTCAGGAGCACAGAACTGCGGAAGAGCCACGTGTGCCCACGTGAGGCTCTGTCTCCAGGCCCCGCTGGGGCTCAGGGAACTGTGGCATGGCTGAGGGCTCTCCCTTCTCGAGGTGGGCACCCCGGGCAGAGCAGGCCAGAGCGGGCCTCTGTTCCCTGTCTGAGCACTCTCTTTCCAGCTGCTGTTTCCCAGGTTGCAGAAATGGTGCTGGGTGATCTTTTTTCCTAACCAGGGCTTCACACTCTCTGGGCGCCCTGGAGCCACACTCCCAGCCCTGGTTAAGTCTGTGGTTGGCAGGGTCGCCCGGGAGCCCTGTGGCCAGCAGCACTGCCTTCCCCTCTCCAGGGGCCAGCTCTGAATTCTCCAGAGTTCAGATGAAGTTTCTGCTAAGCCAAAAAATAGAGACAGCCTCCTGCAGACATCCCCTGGAGGCCTTGACTGTCAGCAATGTCCCAGGTGATTGTGCTTGGGCAATAGGCACCTCTCCCTGCCTGGCACCTAATTAGGCAGGGAACTCCCTGGTGAGGTCACAGCGGTGTCACCAGTTGGCCAGGATCTGGTGTTTACATCCCCCCACCTTGCCCCAAAGAGGTGCTGAGTCAGAGCTGGTACCCGGGGCTGTAGGCAGGGTGGTCTTACTGATGGCCTCTGGGCCCAGTCCCGCCTCAGAGTGCTGAGTCCTCTCCCCGGTTGCTGGCCTTCGAGGCTGTTGGACAAGGCCTGTGGCCTAGTAGAGCAGAGAGCTTCCGTGCTGTGAGGATAAGAACCCCATTTAGGGCTGGGCTGCGGTCAGTGCAGAGGCTCGCCTCGCATGGATGCCATGAGGCCCTGGGTTTGATCCTCAGCACCGCATAAAATGAATAATAAATAAAGGCATGGCGTTCATCTACAACTGAAAAAAAAAAAAAAAAAAAAAAAAAACACCACATTTAACCTCAAGAGATCATTGTGGCCTCTCAAGTGGCAGGGACTGTAATTTGGTTCATATTGGAAGGGAGAATTCCAAGGAACCCCGTAATTACTGTCCACTAACTTTTTTCTTGGTACTGAGGATTGAACCCAGGGGTGCTCTACCACTGAACTGTCCTTTTTATTTTCAGACAGGGTCTCACTGAGTGGCTGAGGTTGGTCTGCATATCAAGGTCCTCCTGCCCCAGCTTTCCAAGGGTCGGGTCACAGGCCTGCCTCACTGTGCCCACCAGTGACATTCGGAATGAGTTTACACCTCATCCATTGAAACACACCACACATTTTGTCTCCTACATCTCAAGGAGCATGTTATTTATCAACAAAAGTTGCTACATGCGTGAATTTACAAATCTTGGTGTGTGTCGATGACCTCCAACATGGAGGCCACCTTGAGGGACCTGTGACCTCAGGAGGTCTTTGCAGGCTGCGCTCAGAGAGCCCCAGGAGGGACAGCAGGCTGTCTTCCTCAGAACCAGTGGACCACCTAGTGGCTGCTGTGGGTTAACTTAAGTCCCCCAAAACCAAAACCGTCAAGCCTCAGTCTCACCAAAAAAAAAAAAAAAAAAGCAATGCTGATGTTTTTCACTTGAGTTCAGGGCTCTGGTCCCTGGGCTCCGGGAGGAACTGTCCACACTCCTGCTTGGCTGTTCCTGTGCTTGCAGCTGTACCTCTGCGACCCCCGCCTCTTTGCTGCCTGGGGTCTTCCCTGTGTGTCGTCTGTGTCTCCTTGAGGGCACCAGTCACATCCAATCAGAACCCGCCCTGCTCCAGGGAGACCTCATCTCAATTGCATCTGTAGTGAACCCATTTCCAAATAAAGTCACATTTGGAGGTACTGGGGGCTAGGACTTCCACATATCTTTCTGGGGGACACCATCAGGGGACAGGAGGAGCCTGGAGAGAAGGGGGAGTTGGACTCAGGGCCAGCAGCTCCTGGATGTGAGTTCCGACTTCTACATGGACCCCTAACTCTTCCTGGGGCTTCGTGGCACCTCCTGGTGGGTCCAGAGGGAGCCAGCTGGGAGTGGCAGGGAACCTCAGCCTCAGGAACCTGCCCTGGACATGGTTCCCTCCTCTCACTTCGGTCACAGGGAGACAGTTCAGAACCAGCCCTCACACCAGCCCACTGGCCAGGAACTAGACTGCAGGTTCCAGTCCTTGAACTTGGGCACTCAACCTCTGAGCCACACCCCCAGCCCTATTTTGTATTTTATTTATTTAGAGACAGAGTTTCACTGAGTCGCTTAGCGCTTCGCTACATGGCTGAGGCTGGTTTTGAACTTGTAATCCTCCTGCCTCAGTTTCCTGAGATGCTGTCATTACAGGTATGCGCCAGGCGGAGATTTTAGTTCTAAGGAGGACGGATTCCCACCTGATGGACTCTGAAACAGAGATGTTTTCCCACGGGTCAGGCTGAGGTTTCTTTCCCAATGCCCTGGGCTCCTAACCACTGCACTGCCCCCACCCCATCCACGGGAAGGTGTGGCCCACCCAGAAGAGGAGCTCCTTCTGGATCCGGATCACCCCCTACAGATCCTGTAGGTGGGCAGGAACAACACCAAAACCCCATAGGGATGCGGCCACTTCCTCACTCTCAGAGGAGTTTGGTATCCCTCGCTCTCAGGGTCTTAAGGTATGTGATGTCCCCCAGGGTCCCACTCCACAGCCTGTGGTGCTCCTTAACAGAGCACTCCTGGGTGACCAGGGGGAGAGGGTGTTAGGGCTACTCTGGTGACAGGAGGGAGCCAAGAAAGAGCCTGGGAAGCCACAGTCACACTCACCCGCCTGGCTGGCGAGCTCAGAGCCCTGCACCCCGTCTCCCCCTTCCAGGTCAGTTAATCAGGACTCAGATCACCTGAGGCCAGAGAGAATGGGAGCCATTGTTACCCTGTGTTAACAGCTAAAGAAACAATTGTCACCCTGGCAAAACAACAATGAGCACATTATGACTTCATTTCTCATGAATGAGCCACGTAATTGCCCTGATTTTCCGACTTTAAAATTATTTTTACTGTGAAGTAAGGAAAAGTACCAGATTAAAACAGAAGAGAGGGCTGGGGTTGTGGCTCAGTGGTAGGGCGCTCACCTAGCACCCGTGAGGCCCTGGGTTCAAGCCTCAGCACCACATAAAAATGAAATAAAGATACTGTGTCTACCTACAACTAAAAAATAAATATATTTTTTAAAAAAAGCAAAGGATAGCTTCCCCATTTCCAATGTCATAGCCATCCTAAAATGGAATTCTCTTGTTCATAGTGCTGGGGATCGAACCCAAGGCTTCCCGGGAAGGCACTCTGCCACTGAGCCCCACCCTGGAATTGCCTGTTGGGCAAGGTCTGCTTTTCTGATATCTTAATTTCTGGTAAGTGGTCAGCGGGATTAACAGTGTTTTCAGAACTACCCTGCAAGTTGCACAGTGTTCTAAGTGGACAGCAATGTCACCGTCTTCCTGCCCCAAGTGCTCAGCCATCAGTCACAGGTCGCCTGTCCTCCGTCCCTGCTTGACCCTAACACTGAGTCGAGCACTTGGTCTGGGCCCTCTGGATACAAGAGAACTGTGTGGGGGCTTGGGCGACCCAATGAAGCCAGATTTAAAGTTAGGTAGTCAGTGTAGTTGGGTCTAATACCGAGTGAAATCTAAAATGGAGGCCATGCTGGGAATGACTCAGGGAAAACAGGACAACTCATGGAATGTTAATAAAGGCCCTAGGCCAAAGTCCACCTGGAAGAAATGTTAATGAACATCCCCCAACATATTTGAAGACAGCCCATCCCAAAGAAGTGTTAATGAAGCCCAGGATACAGCCCCCAACAGATTTGGAGATAGCCCATCCCAAAGAAATGTTAATGAACAGCAAACTTGACTGGAAATGACCAGATTACTTCTTTGTCCCAAACCCTTCCCACCTACATTCCATCACCAAACCTATAAAAAGGGGAACACATTGCCCGCTAACTGGATTCCACCTTCTGGGTCCCCTTCTTCCTCCGGGAGAAGTCTTTTCTTCTGTCCTTTAATAAATTTCTAATTTCTACTCTGACCTTGCCTCGGCGTGCTTCTTTGGTGTTATTCTTCAACATCGGGGAGCAAGAACTCGTCACCGGTCAACAGCGGTAACACCAACAGGGTCTCTCAGTCGGAAGGTGACTGTTACCGCTGTTGACCGGTGACAAATCCTTGCTTCCCCAATGTTGAAGAATAACACCAAAGAAGCACGCCGAGGCCAGGTCAGAGCAGAAATTAGAAGTTTATTAAAGGACAGCAGAAAAGACTTCTCCCGGAGGAAGAAGGGGACCAAGAGATGGAATCCGTTGAAGGACGAATGTGTTCCCCTTTTTATAGTTTTTGGTAATAGAAGGGAGGTGGGAAGGGTTGGGACACAGGTGGGCCAAAGAAGTAATCTGGGCACTTCCGAGTCAAGTTTGCTGTTCATTAACATTTCTTTGGGATGGGCTATCTTCACATCTGTTGGGGGCTGTTTCCTGGGTTCATTAACATTCCAAGAGTTGCTCAACTTTTCCGGAAATTCATTCTCAACACGGCCTCCATTTTTCATTTCACTCGATATCAGACCCGATTTACCTAACTACACTGACTACCTAATTTTAAATCTGGCTTCAATACCGCTGGTTACATGTTGAAGTCTGAACATTAGAGAAGCACGCCGAGGCGGGCATATAGAGCAGGGTTTATTTAAAAAGCGGTAAGTAACACAGGCTGCTCCCAGGAGGAGAAGGGGGCCATAGCTGGTATCCTGATATCCCAAGGAAGGAGGGCTTCCTTTGTTCTCCTTCCCCTCTATCTCCTTCCTGTGACTAGGCCTAGGACGGCTCGGTGGGATGGCCCAAACGTGGGAAACAGGTGGGCTGGAGGGGGCCTAGGGTGAGTCGATCGGCAGTTCCGGCTGCTTAGAGCTGCTTCATTAACAATTCTTTAGGGTGGGCAGTCCAGGCTGGGCTCTGGGAACATTCATATTAACATTTCAATCTCCAGGGGCACAGTTTCCACCTGGGTCTGTTTTCTTCAATCTGGCCCAATTGATCTTTCTGTTTTTTAATTCTGGCTTCAAGAGCATCTCTGGGTCAAAGCAGCAGGCCTCTCCTTCCTCCAGGAGACTCCTCAGGGCTCCCGGGAAGGGCCAGTACAGGTGTGGGTGCTACCTGAGGAAGGAATTGGGGCTGGGGAGGTGGTTCAGTGGTAAAGCTTCTGTTTAGCTAGCATGCCTGAGGCGCCGGGTTCCCACCCTAGCACCAAGGAAAAGAAAATAAACAAAAAGTAAAGGCAACTTCCCAAATTCCTTATTTCAAAAAAAGTGAAATGTCGAGGAACCTGTTTCCTGAGAAAAGAGAACATGCATTCGCTATGGGGGTGCTGCTGGGTGCACACGTGGAGACACCCAGGAGCAGCCAAGTGTCTGTTGGGGGACAGAATTTGCACACTCTTTTGCTCTGCCAGAAGCCCAGGGTTTAGAGACAAAAGCAAGTGACCAGCCTGTTCTGAGACCCACGCGCTCCTTCCTGCTGGTGCTCTTTGCGACTCTGGTCTTTGTGATTTGGCTGGCCTTTTTCTTTTTTATCGAGGATCGAACGTGGGGGCCTTCTACCACTGAGTCACACACCTAACCCCTTTTAAAAAATTCGTAAACAGGGTCTCAGTTTCTGAGGGCAATTGGAATGGCAATTATATAACCAATAACAAGACCAAGACCAAGCACTGAGTGAGCAGTGAGGGAGACTTTGAGGCAGGAGGATCCTGAGTTCAAAGCCAGCTTCAGCAATGGTGAGGTGCTGAGCAATGCAGTGAGACCCTGTCTCTAAATAAAACACAAAATAGGGCTGGGGTATGGCTCAGTGTTACAGCAATCCCTGGTACCCAATATCAACAACAAGAAAAGCACACGCAGGAGCCAAGCTCCCCACCCACTTCCCACGCGGGAGATGAGCCTGGATAATGCCCGGGCAAAGGAGTGCAGAGAGGAGGAACACCCCTGCCTGATCACAATGAGGTCACAGGTCCTCTGGGGTCACTGGAAGCCCTTTAGATCCCTCCAGTTTGGGCCAGTTCCCCAGAGAGCCACTCCTGGCCTTCAGGTGGCCTGAACTCAGAGACCAGCAGGATCTGGCGGGGTGGAAGTGTAAATCTAAATGTTAGTTGTTGTGTTTACATCCCCTATTACATTACAGAAGTTCCTCGGGCCACCCAGGCAGGACTGGGGAATGTCACTCTCTGGAGAACCTCCCTGAACCGCTTCCCACTTCCCTGTTGTCTCCAAGCCCATTTCCTATCCAGACCTGCTCATCTACAAGCTCCCTTCCCTGGAAATCGGCTTGCTCCAGTGCCAGCTGAACCTCATTACAGAAGCCACTCCATTTAAGGAAACAAAAGGGCCTTGGGGACTTTGCTACCCTAAAGCTTTTATTAAAATCCCATTTCCCTAAAGGTGTGACATTTGTGGGTTGAAATTTTCTTTCAGGAGATAATTAACACACCTTTAATCTGTAGAGTCAGAAGAGCACCGAGCTTAGTAAATGTCCCAAAACAGGGTACTGAGCTGGGTTAACTATTTTTAAAATGAGCATTACCAGGCATGGTGGCACACGTCTATAATCTCAGCAACTCTGAAGGCTGAGGCTGAGGACCTCAAGTTCTTTGAGGCCAGTCTCAGCATTTTGGTGAGGCCCTAAACAACTTAGCCAAACTCTGTCTCAAGATAAAAAAAATAAAAAGAACTGGGCATGTAGCTCAGGGGTAAAGCACCCCGAGTTCAATCCTCTGTACCAAAAAGGGTGGGAGGAGGGAGGAATTTGGAGAAGGCTTGGTTAATATCAATGCGTTAAAAGAGAAAGGGCTGAGAAACAATCCAGGTGTGTCACCTGGTAACCACTGCAGGATCTTTAGTCATCTGGGATTAGGTGCAGTGCTCTGTGGGGACCCAGACTTGGTGAGATAGACCAGACCCCAAATGTGCCACTGAAGTCCTAGCCCAGAGGCCTGACCTGGGATCCCATATATCAGGACTGGCCCCTCCTGGAAAACCACTGGAAAAGGTGATGGTGAGAATCCGGAGAGCTACTTCACTACTTCACGCAGCAATGTTATGAAGGGATAGGAAGGACCCCTGTCCTCAGCCCTGTCTTCCAGTGGCTGACGGTGACTTTTAAGTTTTATAGAGAGGGGAATGGAAGCCACAGTGGGGAGCCTGCTCAGCCAGAGAGAGCAGGTGATCTTCATCAGGTCTGCTCCACAGCCCGCCAGGCGGGTCCTAGTCAGGGCACTTCCTCCCATCACAAGGTGTTCAGTGGATCAGCCCTTGTTCCTGGAAGCCAAGGGAGGGATGTGGAGCGACTGGGACAGACACAAAATGAGACAGAGATGCCAAACTCTTGACACCAGAAGCTCGGTCCTTGTCCTCGAGGCCAATCCAATATGAGGCAAAGTCTTGAGAAAAAGCAAAAAGAAGGTTCACTGCTTTGCTAGCAAAGGAGAAACACAGGGGCTTCTGTCCCAAAGACAGTGATTCTGCCTGTCCATAGGAACAGGGGACTTTGATAGATGTGATTCAGAGAAAATGAGATTAGGGAGGAGAGATCTGCAAGGAGATCAGAGAAAAGAAGATCAGGGAGGAGGTGGTTAGGGAAAACCAACAGAAGATCAGGGAGGAGATCAGGAAGGTTAGGGAAGAGAAGAGTGGGGGGAAATGTAAGTTTCCAAGCCACAAGGGACATAGTCAAAGCATCAAGTGAACCCCTGCTACATCCTAACCCTGCTCTTACCCACCCACTGCGGACATTCGAAAGGGAAACCAAGTAGCTTTTTTTTTTTTTTTTGCTACTGAGCATTAAACCCAGAGGTACTCTGAAATCGCAAAATGAGGGTGCAGACTTCAACAGACTCAGGTGTTATGCTCGAATTCGGGACCCCCAAAAGACCACCAGAGACCAAGATTGATGTAAGCAACAAAGAGGTGTTTATTGCGAGCTAGCTCGGTTCTCTGCGAGCACACAGCATCTGGTGATGCTGAGAGGCCCGGAGCCCAAGGTTTGCAGCAATCTTATACACTGTTTGGGGAAGGCAGGGACTTCACATACATCAGAGCAAGGGGGATTCGTTTAAACTGATTGGTTTTAAGCCAAGAGGGGAGTTCTTGCTGAACTACAGGGTTTCCCAACACGTTATCAACCACCATAAACTACTGGGAGGGTCATGTGGCATCCCAGGTATTTTCCCTGTCTCATGCTGATTGGTGGCTGCTAGGGGGTTGCTATGGGTCCTCACCTAGCCTAACTGAGTCAGGGACACCTGGTGCAGCAGATCTCTCCAGTTATTTGTAGATAAACAACTCAGCAGGTGGAAATGTGCCTAGGAGTGCTCTGTGGGTCTTTCCAAGGACAAGGGTCACGCCCCCTTCCTTGGGCAGGCTTTGCTCTGAGGTAGAGGCTGGTTTTTCACAGGAAAGCTGGCGCTGTGGGTACTCATTTTCTAGATGCAAAAATGCCCAGTGGTTACAGAGAGGATTTTGGTTTACAGGGTACATTAGGGTGGTTTCATCATTGGAACTTGTGAGTGTGCCCTTCAGACTGTGGGTTAAAACTCAGGAGGGCAGCTGTTGAAGCTCTAGGTTACTTAGGGAGATAGGAGTCCGGACTGGGAGGGATGGGTGTTTATTGTCTCCCAGGGTTTCAGTATTCCCTCCTTCCTTCAGGGCCCATTGTTCAGTATTTACTGTGTGTCCTTTTAGGACTGATTTGCAATGGGGGAAGGTCAAAGTCCAGAGCCTAACATTCAGTATTGGCCTCCTTCCCAGGACCCATTGTTATGGGGAGGGGGTAACTAACGCTTGATTAGTTTCCTCTACCTCCTCCTGAGTTGCTTTGTCTCTCTGCTTTTCTTTGGGGGCTGTTTTGTAGAATTATTATTTCCATAACTCTTAACACTCTACCACTGAGCTACATCCTCAGCCCTTTTTATTTTATTTTGGGACAAGGTCTTGCCAAATTCCTGAGGCTGGCCTTGAACTTGTCACCCTCCCACCTCACCTCTGCAGTTGCTGGGATCACAGGCATGGCCACAGTGCCAGGCATGGTCTTCCTTTTTTATACCCCCCACCTAAAAGTTTTCCCAAAGGGATTCTGTTTTCACCTGAAGAATGTGGAACAGCTTCTCTTAAAAACCATACCCTTTATCTTCTTTTTTCTTTTCTTGGTTACCCTTGGCAATGGTCCCTGATGCTGAAACTCTCTATCCAGCCAGGGTTTTAGCTCTTAACTCACCCCCCACCCTCTGATGCTAATCTGCCAGTCCCTTCTCTGGGCTGGAGCTGCTCCCTAGCCCTCAGCACCAGCACCAAAACAAAGGATGGGTCCTGGCTTCAGGCTGAGGCCCTAAGACCCTGTCTCTGGGAGGGAGGTTGTGTGGGAAGCCCGAAGTAGTGTCCCTTGGCTACTGACACCTGCTCAATGGATGAATGGTAATACCCTCTTATGTTCTATCTATGGCTTTACTTCAAACTCAAGCACCTCAAAGCCACACGAACAGAATTCTGAATGGGCTTTCTGTCATTTGTGGTTTTCATTTTATAAAAATTTACTCTTTTTGAAAAGTGATAATAAATAAGTCAATCTATTTCTTATATGAAATCAGAATTAAAACTTGATAAAATCACAAAGAAGAAAGAAAGAAATATCGCCATCTAAAGCAATTTTTGGGGGGAGGGGGAGTACCTGGGATTGAACTCTGGGGAACTCGCCACTGAGCCACATCCCCAGCCCTATTTTTTTTTTTTTTTAAAGAGAGAGAGGAGAGAGAGAGAGAGAGAGAGAGAATTTTTAATATTTATTTTTTAGTTCTCGGCGGACACAACATCTTTGTTGGTATGTGGTGCTGAGGATCGAACCCGGGTCGCACGCATGCCAGGCAAGCACGCTACCGCTTGAGCCACATCCCCAGCCCCCCAGCCCTATTTTGTATTTTATTTAGAGACAGTCGCTGAGTTGCTTAGGGCCTCACTAAATTGCTGAGGCTGGCTTTGAACTTTCGATGCTCTGGCCTCAGCCTCCGGGCCTCTGGGATTACAGGCGTGTGCCACTGTACCTGTGTTACCGCTGTTGACCGGTGACGAGTTCTTGCTCCCTGATGTTGAAGAATAACACCAAAGAAGCACGCCAAGGCAAGGTCAGAGTAGAAATTAGAAATTTATTAAAGGACAGAAGAAAAGACTCCCCGGAGGAAGAAGGGGACCCAGAAGGTGGAATCCAGTTAGCGGGCAATGTGTTCCCCTTTTTATAGGTTTGGTGATGGAATGTAGGTGGGAAGGGTTTGGGACAAAGAAGTAATCTGGTCATTTCCAGTCAAGTTTGCTGTTCATTAACATTTCTTTGGGATGGGCTATCTCCAAATCTGTTGGGGGCTGTATCCTGGGCTTCATTAACACTTCTTTGGGATGGGCTGTCTTCAAATATGTTGGGGGATGTTCATTAACATTTCTTCCAGGTGGACTTTGGCCTAGGGCCTTTTCGGAACTTTATTAACACTCCATGAGTTGTCCTGTTTTCCCTGAGTCTTTTCCAGCATGGCCTCCATTTTAGATTTCACTCGATATTAGACCCGATTTACCTAACTACACTGACTACCTAGCTTTAAATCTGGCTTCAGTACCAGGACCCCAGCATGGCAGGCGGGTGCTCCACCACTGAGCCCTACCCCAGTCCCCACTCACTGCCATTTTTATGGACTGTGTGGTCTTTCATAGTGAGGTGGTGTTGATTCTCTACAAACTTGTGATTAATAACTGTGTTTCTTTTTTTTTTAATGTTTATTTTAGTTGTCAATAGATTTTATTTATTTATTTATTTATTTTTAATATTTGTTTTTTAGTTCTCGGCGGACACAACATCTTTGTTGGTATGTGGTGCTGAGGATCGAACCCGGGCCGCACGCATGCCCGGCGAGCGCGCTACCGCTTGAGCCACATCCCCAGCCCAAGAGATTTTATTTTATTAATATGCGGTGCTGAGAATTGAACCCATTGCTTCACACATGCTAGGCAAGTGCTCCACCACGGAGCCACAACTTCAGCCCAGTTTTGTTTCTTTTCTCCCCACTTTGCAGTTATTGCTTTTGTGAAAATCTGTTAGAGAAAAGATTGCAGACCTGCCGTCTGCTGAGACCCTTATCTCATAGATGGCAGATGGTGTGGCAGCGTGTGGTGGGTGTGAGCACCTGTGAACACTCAGCACTTGCACACTTGCCTGGGAAGAGTGGACTCCCTTCACTACTGCTGAGTGCTGAGTGGCACATTTACTACTGCACCGAGCTCCTTCTCCCATTGAGAGAGGAAGTTGTAGAGAATGACTGGTCTGCCAGTCTTCTGTCCTTCCTGCAAACCACATATTTACCACTGTTTGGCTTCCTTTTCCCTAAAACTTCCATAGCATTCCACTGCCTGCAGGGCAGTCTCTGACCTTGGCAGTCCCTTACCTTTCCATTCCATCTCCCTTTTGTCACCTTGAAATCTGGTGGCAGTTGCACTGATGTGCTCACTTGTTCAGTCTCTCTGCTCAGCAAGTTCAAGTCCTTGCTGGCCCACTTTAAGGGGCTCTCCTGAGTCAGGTTTCTGGGAGCACCCTCACTGGGCTAACATTAGTTTTGGAATAAACAAAGGAGCTCTGTCATTTCACCAAGAGCCACTGCAATATGGCTGCACCGTCCAATGTTGAAGGTATTCACACCTGTTCTCTTAGCTGCCTGTGGATCCAGAAGGCTGGACTCCGTGTTGCTAGTCTGTATGTCTCATACTACAGATGTTCATATATACAAAGGTTTTCAAATATATATATATTTGGAGGGTGGGAAAGAGAAGCTATTTGTGGCTAGTCTGACATTTATTATTTAAAACTCACACATCTGGGAGCTGGGGTTGTGACTCAGAGGAAGAATGCTTGCTTAGTATGCATGAGGCACTGGGTTCTATCCTCAGCACCACATGAAAATAAAATAAAGGTATTGTGTCCACCAACAACTAAAAAATAAATATTAAAATCTGCACTTCAAGCTTAACTCAATGGCTGTGGGGACTTATCTGCATATGAAATATCACATTAGCAAGTTAACTTGGTGAAAGGTGAACACTAGAAATGAGACCTTGTCACTTGCTGGCCAGCTGGGTTGCCTGTGAGGGAACTCAGGTACCTGAATGAGACTCCAGTTCTTTTTTTTTTTTTATTTTTTAATTTACTTTTTTTAGTTCTCGGCGGACACAACATCTCAACATCTTTGTTGGTATGTGGTGCTGAGGATCGAACCCGGGCCGCCCGCATGCCAGGCGAGCGCGCTACGCTGAGCCACATCCCCAGCCCCTCTTTTTTTTTTTAATGGTGGAGTTGGTATGAAGGTTGAGTGGAATTTTATTTTTTATTTTTTTTAGAGAGAGGGAGAGAGAATTTTTTAATATTTATTTTTTAGTTTTTGGCGGACACAACATCTTTGTTGGTATGTGGTGCTAAGGATTGAACCTGGGCCGCAGGCACGCCAGGTGAGCGCGCTACCGCTTGAGCCACATCCCCAGCCCAAAGATTCCAGTTCTTGCTGAGATTATTTTAGGCTTCATTTTGAGATGTCTTTACTAAAACCAAAAATTGTGTTATTTCTTCCTTTTGACCACTCATTTACCTAACCTCCTAAAATATAGAGAAAACTGAGTCAGACTTTTAGAATCTTTACTTTTGTTAACTAATATATAAAACTCTATAAGGTGACACAATAAGAAACACAAGAAGTAAATAAGCAGTATGAGGCAATCCTTCAGGTGTCCTTTGTAGTGCTGAGGCTTGAACTCAGGACTTCCTAAATGGCTGGCAAGAGCTCTCCCACAAAACCTCATTCTGAAGTAGAGGATCTAGAACTGTAACAAGGACTTAGTGACAGTCTTTGCTGAAAGCACTGATTCTTTACTTGGGCTTTCAAATGACCAGTGAATAACTAAAAGCAGGATAAAATTAACTTGGTACCTCTGGCTCCATTGCACATTATCTCTGAGTCATCTTGGATTCCAGGAGCAACAGGTCTGATCTATATAGACATCATGTGATGACTTGGAACTGACTCCCCAGGCAACAGCGATTTCCTGTCCCTATCAAGCAGCCTGACCAATCATGACCAACCAGACCACAGCCACCTCCCTGTTCCTGCTCCTTTATCACCTGGACACTCACCTCAGTGTCCCCAAGACTGGAAAGCTGGTGCACTTTCTCTTCCCTGTGTAGTTAACTGATACAATGTCTTCTTCGCCTTTCACCACTATTTCCATTTGTACTTTGGGGCAAGTGGTCAGATCTGATTTGTTGGAATTCCCAAACATGGGTTTCTAGCCTAGGGCTTTAGTAATGGAGCCACTATCCAGTGTGCCAACTGCCTAAGAGAAGAAACTGTATGGGTGAGGACACTTTTCCTTTCTACCTTGTGAGGTTTCTGTAACTGGATTTGTCAAAGGACAAAATTCTAACTCAGTGAGACAATCTCAATTAGCTCTATTTGTGATTCTTAAATTTGGGTACAGTAGGTTCCCTAAAATAGATTAAGTGTTCCAATGGGCTAAACAGAGGATTTTTTTTTTTTTTTGGCACCAGGGATTGAATTCAGGGGCACTGAGCTCTATTTTTTGTATTTTATTATTTTTTTTATGGACACCATACCTTTATTTTGTTTATTTTTACGTGGTGCCAGGGATCCAACCCAGTGCTTCAAGCATGCTAGGCAAGCGCTCTACCACTGAGCCACACTCCGGCCCTATTTTGTATTTTATCTAGAGGTAGGGTCTCAACTGAGTTACTTAGTGTCTCTCTGTTGCCGAGTCTGGCTTTGAACTCATGATCCTCAGGCCTCAGCTTCAGAGTTGCTGGGATCATGGGCATGCGCCACCATGCCAGACTTTCTCTAAGTCTGAAGAACAAACCATTGGCAGACAGGGGGATCCCAAGTTTGAGGTCAGCCTCTGCAATTCAGGGAGACCTGTCTCTTTTTGTAGGTGCTGGGGGTGGCACCAAGACCCTTCTGCGTTCCAGGCAAGCAGTCCACCACAGAGCTGTATCTCCTTTCTCAAAGGGGGGAAAAAAAAGCCATTGGGATAGGGCATTTCAATATTAATTTCCTCCTAAATCCAGGCTGGCCCACAGAACAATGGAAACACACCTACTGGGTTTGGTCTACCTTTTGGTGCAAGGATCAAGGCAGAGGGAACTTCATTGTCATGCCAGTGAAACGGTTGGCCTGGGGGCTGGAACCCTAGGCTCTACCCCAGCCACATTCCCAGCCCCCTCCGTGGGCGTGTGTGCGAGTGAGTGTGCCAGAGGCTACACCCCGGGGCACTGTCACTGAGCCTCACCTCCAGCCCTCTTTCCTTTTTCAGACTGGGTCTCGCTAAGTAGCTGAAGCTGGCCTCGCACTTGCACCCCTCTGCCTCCGGGGTCTCCCGCGAGGCCCGTGCTGCGTTGCGCGACAGGCTCCCGGCCAGTCGCCCGGGCGGGCCTGCAGCCCCACGTCCCAGCCCAGTGGGGCTGGGGTCACAGACGCACGCGGCCCGCTTCCCCCCGCATTTCCAGCCGGGGCCCTCGGGTCGGCTTCGTCCGACTCGGGCCTCTCGCTGTTCCAGGCGAACGGGTCTAAGAAGCGAACCCAGGGTGCCTGCTCACCAGCTCCGGCGCGGGACACTCGTCCCGTGCACGAGGCGGAAAGAGAGCGCCGCGGACAAGGGGAGGGAACGAACCCGCAAGGCGCCGCGAACGCCCGCAGAGCGCCGCCCCGGCCCGCGCGGTGGCGGAACCTTCGCGAAGGCCGGGCGGTGCGGGGCGCGTGCGCTTGCGCGGCGTCAGGGCCGGGCGGAAGTCGACGTCGCCGCGCCGCCGCCGCATGACGTACTTCCTGTTTGTTGTTGGAGAAAGGAGAGAAAGGAAAGCGCGAGGAGCCGCTGCCGTCGCCACCAGCGCAGCCGTGCCGCACCGTGAGCACCCGTCCGTCCGCCCCGTCCCGTCCGCCGCGTCCTCGGTGAGCCGCGTCCGGCTGGCGGGCCAGCGTCTGGGTCTCGGTGGTGGCCGTGGCTGGGTCTGGGGTCTGGGTCAGGGTTTGGGCCGGCTTCCATGCCGGGGCCGGGGCCTGGGTTGGGGTCGGAGCCGTTTCGGGCCCCGGGTTGGGGTCGGCGCCTGGGTCTCGGCCTGGTTTGTGGCCGGGGTCTGGGTCTGGTCTGGGTTGGGGCCGGGGCTGGGTCGGGTCGGGTTTGGGGTGCGGCTGGGTTCAGAGCCGCGGTCTGAGCCTCCGGCTCTGCTCCGGGGCGTGGGTTTGACCCGGGCGCGGGGCTGGGACCGGGCTTTGGCCGGGTGAGGGTCCCGTGAGGGTCTAAGCGGAGGTCCGAGTCCGGTTCCGGGGCTCAGGTGGCGCTGGGTTCGGGCCTGTGCTGTACGCTGCCGCGGAGAGTCGGTTGAGCCGGGCCGTCCGCGCGGGGCGCCGGGGTCGGCGGAGCTCGGGGCCCGGAGTCCGCGGCCTGCACCCCGCGCAGGCGGGCGGCCGGGACGGAGGCGGCCGCGCGGCCGGTGGGAGCGCAAGGCGGTTTCCACAGCTCCGGGCGGTGGGGAGCCGGCCGGGCCGCCGGCCGCTCCCGGGACCGCTGGAGTTTATGTAACTAAGTTTATGTAACTAAGTTTACGCTCCTCGCGCCCGCGTCGCCCGGGAAGCGCGGCCGGCGGCCTCCGGTTGTCCGGGGAGTGAGCTTGCGGCGGGTTGCTGGGCACCGGTGTGGCCTGGGACGGGACCGGCTGGGGACGCAGAACCGCGTCTCCCCGGGAGGCCTCGGGCCGCAGCCCAGCGGAGTAGGCCCAGCAGCGCCCTGGGCATTTTCCACGTTTTACTTCAGGGGTTTGCTTCAAGTTTTTGTTACTAAAATACTTTATTTTTACTTCCGATTCTGGGCCTGGAACCCAGGGTCTCGCGCCTGCTGGACCCGCGCTCTGCCACTGAGCCACACCCCCAGCCCTACGGCTAAGTATTTTAAAGCCACTGATTTAGTAGAAAAGTTAGACTAAGCGACCGTCTCCTCATAGCCCCCCAAGAAAAAAGGAAAGGCAAACTGTAATCTAAATGTTTCAACTTTCATAGCTACTTGCTCCTTGAGGTGAATTTCGTTTTTCTAATCTTTCGTATCACCATGAATTAGTGTTGTTTAAAAGGAATTGTATACTTTTCCCCTAGTCCTGTCCCTTGTACTTTCGGGGACATTTGCTCCAGCTTGTGTTTTTATTTCCACCACTGCGGGAACCAGGAGCTCCAGAGGGGTTAGGGCTGCCTTTTGTGTTTATATACACTGATGAGCTGCGTTTTTTTTTCCATTATGAATAATATAAAATTTGGAGAATGAGTTACCTTTTTTTTTTGGTGTAGTTTGTAGGAGTGGGTGACATGACATGAAGTGGGACAAAAAAAGCGTTGAGAGGTGGGTTTTTAATTTTTTTGGGGGGGCAGTGGTGATTGAACTCAGGGGCTACATCCTCAACCCTCTTTTGTATTTTATTTAGAGTCAGGGTATCACTGAGTTTGCTAAGCAAGCTTTGCCTCCCAAGCCTCTGGGGAGAGGTGAGTTTTTGAAGTTGATATTGTGGTATGGTGGAAGATTTAAAAAAGATTTGGGCGAGTTCAGAACTCGTTGAAACATCAGTTTCCAGACTTATTTTGTAATAGATAACAAAGTGTCCAGATTCAAGAGGTGTGCTGGCTGCAGGATGGATTAACTTGAGTTCTGGGTGCAGAGCATTGTTTCATACAGTGAAGACTATATGAATATGGGATTACTATCTGTTGTAATACCTACAACTAAGAGGCCTGGATTAGTTTTTCCCTTTGAGCAATGCCATTATTTTAAGTGGTAGAACCAAGGGTATAATCATTTTCTCTTGTGCTCTTGTTTTGGGACAGTTTCAAGCACATAGGCAATTGTACCCATAACTACCACCAACAACTTTTTGTGGTTTTGGGGATCAAACCCAGGGCCTCATGAATGCCAGACAAGTGCTCCACTAACTACTGAGCTGCATCCCCAGCCCTTTTCATTTTTTAAGCCAGGGTTACACTAAGTTGCTTAGGTCTTGATAAGTTGCTGAGGCTGGCCTTAAATTTGGAATTCTCCTGCCTCAGCTTCCCAGGGTTGGTTGCTGAGATTGCAGTTCTAGGAGACATTTTTTTGGCCACTGCTTTTTTTTTTTTTTTTCCTAGATTTATATGTGGTGCTGAGAATCAAACCCAGTGCCTCACACAGGCCAGGCAGGTGCACTGTGGCTGAGTCACAGCCCCATTACGTTCTTTTTATTTGAGACAGGGTCTCACTAAGTTGCACAGGCTGGCTTTGGAACTTAGATCCTCCTGCCTCAGCCTCTCAACTCCTTGGATTATAGGCATGAACCACCACTCCTGGTTTATCTTTCACATTAAAAAAAATTTTTTTTTTCAGTCGGACACAATACCTTTATTTTTATGTGGTGCTGAGGATCCAACCCAGGGCCTCACATGGGCTAGGTGAGCACTCTACCGCTGAGCTACAACCCCAGCCCCTATCTTTCATAGTTTTAAAGAAGGCACTTTAAAACACTTCTAACTGGAGTCTAACTGGTATGACACATGTATACCACTTTCCACTTTACTGTTAATCTGATAAGGTTACCTTCTATGTTTAGTGTTTACAGATGAAGAAACTTTTAAGCCATTTCTGATGTCTGTCAATAAGGAGTAAGTGAACATAGCTAGCTTTCATACTTGATGTTTTGACATGATTTTAAAAAAGAACTTTTTTAGAGAGTTGGGTGTGGTGGTACCTGCATTTAATTCCAGCTGGGAGGGTGAGGCAGGAGGATCACAAGTTCAATGCCAGTCTCAGCAGTTTAAGGTCCTATGCAACTTGGTGAGACCCTGTCTCAAAATAAAGGGCTGAGGATGTGACTCAGTGGTTAAGTGAGTTTGGGTCAATCCCTGGTAATAAAAACAAGCTAAACCAAGCTTTTTTTTTGGTTTTAAGTCTCTCACTTCATTGGAAATGATTCTGTGTTGAAAATTTGGTGTGAATTCTTCCAGGACACCATCTAGTGGTAAAGGGCTGGTAGCTGCAAGCCCCTTAGTGAGTAGGATGGATCAGTGGCAAAATTGAACCAATGCTGTAAGATTTCAGAGGGAACTTGACCCTAAACAGAGATTGAGAAGAAAAGTGAAACTGGTCGAACAAAGGTAATAAAATGATGATGTAGGAATGGAAAGACAAGGGTCAAGCTACCTGGAGAGAGTGACACTGGGTAGGTCAGCCAGTAAGATTGGACATTTGCTTTGTTTTTGATACTGGGGATTGAATCCTTGGGGTGCTTTATTACTGAGCTACAATTCCCAGCCTTTTTTGAAATAAGGTTTCCCTAAATAGCTGAGGTTGGCCAGGATCTTGTGATTCTCCTGCTTCAGCCTCCCAGAAATCCTTGGGAGTATAGATGTATGCCACTGCACATACTTTATTGTATAGGAGATTGAATCCAGGGGCTCATATCCATTGAGCCTACATCTCCAACTCTTTTATTTTTTTATTTTAAAACAGGTTCTTGCTAAGTTACTGAGGCTGGCTTCAAACTTGGGATCCACTTGCTCCAGCCTCCCCAGTAGTTGGGATTACAGGTTGGCATCACAGTACCTGGCTTCATGTTTTTATTATATTACTGATAAGGTGTTTGTCAAACTTAATATTTGGCTCCTTTCATGTTAGTATTCTACTTAAGAAATAAATTTCAAAAATAATTTTTTAAGGTTTGGAAAATTGGATTTTGGTAAATATTAAAAGGATTTAGGCCAGGTTTGGTGGTGGCATGCCTGTAATCTCAGCAATTACAGGCTGAGGCAGGAGTATCACAAGTTCAAAGGCTGCCTCACCAATTTGGTGAGGCCCTGCCTGGGGAAAAAGGGGAGGGTTTGGGTAGGGACTAGGGATGTAGCTCAGTGGTAAAGCGCCCCTGGGCTCAATCCCTGGTACCAAAAAAGAAAAGTATTTGGATTCCTAAGGCTCATATATAGTACCTATCAAAGAGGAGACAGGTTCAGTTTATTTATACTGCTCTTGTGTATTGCAGAAGCTGTACTTTATTTGGCTGTAGCTTGGTTTTCTCTGAAAATTGTTACCTTATCTAAAATTTATAAGGACTTTTTTGCCATTCGGAATAAACAAGAGTGACTATTATTTTGGCTGCCAGACGCTTGAGCTATCTGCATATTCAAGCACTCCAGGCATTTTAGGAATCTTCAGCTGCAGTTGAAAATTTTTTTTTCGTCTTTTGAGGGGAGGAGTAATTTCCTCACACAGTATGATTTTGACTCCTGTAAAACTGTTTTTACCACCACAAGCATGTGAAAAGTCTGTTAAAATTTATGTTGTCCATACTCGCACACATTTTGTCTTGGTATGTGCACCAATAATTCTTTTTATTTATTTATTTATTTTTATTTTTTATTATTTTTTTTAGAGAGTGAGGGGGGGGAGAGAGAGAGAATTTTTAATATTTATTTTTTTTTTTAGTTCTTGGTGGACACAACATCTTTGTTGGTATGTGGTGCTGAGGATCGAACCCGGGCCGCACGCATGCCAGGCGAGTGCGCTACCGCTTGAGCCACATCCCCAGCCCTCTTTTTTTTTTTTTAAAGAATTTTTTTTTAGTTGTAGATGGACACAATATCTTTATTTTATTTATTCATTTTTTATGTGGTGCTGAGGATCTAACCCAGTGCCTCACATGTACAAGGCAAGCACTCTACCACTGAGCCACAACCCCAGCCCAGTGCATCAATAATTCTTACTTCCTTGTGTCACTTTGGCTTGATCCTCCGGGCTTGGCCTTGAATCTGAAGGCCTTCATTTGTACCTAGACAGAAATGTCCAGAGTGCTCACGGGATGACTTGGGAGTTGGTCACACCATCTGTGTGTAACAGATGATGACTGCTGTTTGAAAGAACAACCTTTGACCTGGAGTCATGGCAAAAGCTTCCTGTGTGTGTCTCAGGAACATATTGGGGCATTCAGGGTACAGGTGGAATGCATTAGTAGATCTGTGATGAGGAGTGATGATGATTTACTACTGTGGCTTCCTCCCCCCCTTTTCTTACCTGTGTGTTATATTCTGGGAATTCAAAAGATGATGAAATGACATTTAGGAAAGGTCTCCAGATTTATGACCTTTTCATTTAAAATTCCCTACTTCTGTTCCATTAAGCAAATTTTCCTGCACTAAATTTGTTTGATGCCCAACATGAATTGAATTCCTCTGAAAATAAATATTTAAATTACCCATTTATAGGCTAGTAGAAGAAATAGGCATATTAATTTGTTATGTCCTATTCTAGTGCTGGGGATTGAACCTAGGGGTGCTTAACCACTGAGTCACATCCTGAGCTTTTTATTACTTTGAAACAGGGTCTTTCCTTGTTTCCCAGGCTGGCCTGAACTAGGAATCCTTCTGCCTCAGGTCCCCCTTTCAAGCTGGGATCACAGGTTCTGCCACCGGAGCCTGGCCCTACTAGAACATTCAGACAGGAAGATCACATGTTCAAGACCAGCTTGAGCAACATAGCAAGGCCCTGTATAAAATAAAAAGGGCTGGGGGCATGTGCAAGGCTTGTGTTTCATCCCCAGCATGGCATAAAACAAAACCCCACAAAAATTAGTAATAAGACTTAAAAATGTAACTTTTGGGGGGGGGGTGCTGGTAGTGGTGTTGAGGATTGACTCAGTGCTTTACCACTGAGCTTCATTACATTCCTAGCCCTTATTTAGAGACAGGATCTTCTATTGCTGAGGCTAGTTTTGAACTTGGGATCCTCCTGCCTTAGTCTCTAGAGCTGTTGGGATTACAAGTGTAATCACTCTTCTGAGGTAAGTGTAATTATTGTGATTTAGCTCACCTGTAGAGTAATTGTGGAGGGTAGTTAATTCAACTTTTGGGAGCTGAATTACTGCTTGGGGATTGAGGAAATAGCATATAAAGCAAAACAACAGTAGGGGAATAGGTATCCTCTAGTCTTCTAGAAAGATGATCTTTGTGATGTGAGGTATACCTAGTCCTAATATCTTTGGGTCTTAGTCCCAGTACTTACAAGTTAATTTTTTTTTTTTTTGTATTTGTAAGATACATCTGGAGAATGTTGAACGTGTAAAATAATTTGGTGGTAGGGGGTACAGGGAATTAAGCTCAGGGGCATGCAACCACTGATCCACATCCCCAGCCCTATAGAGACAGGGTCTCACTGACTTGCTTAGTGCCTCACTTTTGTTGAGGCTGGCTTTAAATTCTCCATCCTCCTGCCTCAGCCTCTTGAGCTGAGCTGTGTGGTGGTAAATAATTTAAAAAAATTTTTTTTCTTTTGTAGTTGTAGATGGGCAGAATGCCTTTATTTTGTTTATTATGTGGTGCTGAGGATTGAACCCAGTGCCTCACGCATGCTAGGTAAGTGCTCTGTCACTGAGCTACAGCCCCAGACTGGTAAATAGTTTGTTGTCTGGATTAAAAAAAAAGTTTTTAACATTTAAGAGGCCGGCTGAATTGGAAGGAGAGAATTTCTTTCTTAGCCACAGTTTCTCCTTGGATAACTAAAGGTTTCTTTTTCTGGTTATTTTTTCGAACTTTTAAAACATAATGTAAATAGGTAAGAATTGCTGGTTTTAGTCTTTTTCATCCATGTAGTTGGTTGCTTCATCTGGCAGGTATGGTGCATTGAATGCCGACTTCTCTTTGGGCTAGGTCTAGACTCAAATAGAATAAAATTTGTTCTCTTTCAACAATATCTAGCATGTATTGGTATGCAGTGCCATTTTAAAATTTCATTAATTTGGATTGGCTAATATAAATTCATGCGAAGTGGACTTTGGGATCATACTGAATCATTGGGGGGGGCGGTGCTTGTTTGTAGGACAGATTGGCAGGTTTACATCCTGCCTGTTGCAATAGTATCATGGATTAGGATTAGCAGTTCTTTCTTAGACAAGTTCCTGTTGCATACACCAGCAACAGTTTGCTTTCTATCTATTTAATATTTATTGGGTATTGGAAATCTAAACCAGGGACTCTACCACTCAAGCTATGTCCCCAGTCCCTTAAAATTTTTTTCTTTTTTTTTGTTTTGAGACATGGTCTCCCTAAATTAACTGATGCTAGCCTTGAACTTGGGCTCTTCCTTTCTCAGACTCCCTTTTGCAGGGGGATTACAGGTGTGTGCTGTGTATCATTATGCCTGGCCGGACAGCTATCCTTATTTCTGTTTCTAGGCTGTCAGGAGCTTATTCTTCCAGTTCATTGTTGATTTAGTTCAGCGTTTTAGCTGCACGTAATTATATCTTGTAGAAGCACCATCACCTTAACCCGTTTGGCTGGTATGTAGCTCAGTGGTAGACAGCTTGTGTGAGAAAGGCCCTGGTTTTTTCTTTTCCTTTTTTCTTTTTTGGTGCTGGGGATTAATTTAGGGCCTTGTGCATGCCTGGCAAGCACTCTACCAGCTGAGCCCAAGGCCCTGGTTTTGAATTCTAACACTTCAAAAAAATAACACAAAATTTAGGTCCCCTGTGGTCTTCCCCCCCACCCCCCACCCCACCCCGCCAAGCAGTAGTACCAGGGTATGGCATCTGGTGGGCATGCATCATCTGTGTGAAGAGTGTGTGTTGGAGTACATGCCTGTAATCTCAGTGGCCGAGGAGGCTGAGACAGGAGGAGTTCAAAGTCAGCTTCAGCAAAAAAAACAGGTGCTAAGCAACTCAGTGAGACCCTGTCTCTAAATAAAATATAAAATAGGGATGGGGATGTGGCTCAGTGGCCAAGTGCACCTGAGTTCAATTCCAGGTACCAAATAAAAGAGTGAATGTTGGGAGGCTAGGCTGTAGGTGTCAAAGCAGTTGCTTACCTTGTGTTAGGCACTGGGTTTGATCCTTAGAACCACCTTAAAAAAACAAGGCATGTTGTCCATCTGCAACTACAAAAATAAAAAAAATGAGTGCTTGAAGACAGATAAGATTTGGAATGTAGTAATCTCAGTAAATCCTTCATGATTTGGTTAAAAGTAAAAGAAAGGCCAGCAATTAGGTGGAAAAATGGGCAAGGATGTTGATAAGCAGGCCTTGGGAAACTAAGCTGTAGATGGTTCTTTTTTTTTTTTAATAGAATTTTTTTTTAAGAGAGTGAGAGAGGAGAGAGAGAGAGAATTTTTAATATTTATTTTTTAGTTCTCGGCGGACACAACATCTTTGTTGATATGTGGTGCTGAGGATCGAACCCGGGCCGCACGCATGCCAGGCGAGCGAGCTACCGCTTGAGCCACATCCCCAGCCCTGTAGATGGTTCTTGAACCTCAAAGGTACTTAACTGTACAGCCTGGTGGTACAGCCAACAATTCCTGTGACTCAGGAAGTTGAAGCAGGAGGGTCCCAAGTTCAGGTCAGCTTGGGCAACCGAGTGAACCCCTCAGCAAGTCAGCAAGACCCTGATTCAAAAAGTGGGGGTCGGGCTAGGATTGTGGCTCAATGGTGGAGCACTTGCCTGGCATATATGAGGCCCTGGGTTCTATCCTCAACACTCCATACAAATAAATGAGTGAATGAATGAATGAACAATAAGAAAACAGGGCTGGGGATGTGGCTCAAGCAGTAGCGCGCTCACCTGGCATGTGTGTGGCCTGGGTTTGATCCTCAGCACCACATACAAAAATGTGTGTCTGCCGAAAACTAAAAAAAAAAGTATTAAAAAAAAGAAAATAAAAGATTAATAACTAAAAAATATTTAAAAATAAAGTGGGGGGTGGCTGGGGCTGGGGGCATACGCGTGTAATCCCAGTGGCTTGGGAGACTGAGGCAGGAGGATCTTGAGTTCAAAGCCAGCCTCAGCAAAAAGGAGGTGCCAAGCAACTCAGTGAGACCCTGTCTCTAATAAAATATAAAAAAAAAAAAGGCTGCAGGGGCTGGGTTGTGGATCAGGGGTAAGGTCCTTGCCTAGCATGCGTGAAGCACTGGGTTCGATCCCTGGCACCACCTAAAAATAGAAACAAAATTAAAGGTATTGTGTCCATGTACAACTTAAAAAAAAAAAGGCTGGCGATGTGGCTCAGTGATTAAGCACCTCTGGGTTCAATTCCCAGTATCAAAACAAAAGGGAGGTGCTGGAGATGTGTGGTAGAGTACCCCGTGGTTCTCAATTCCCAGTACCAAAACAAAAACAATGAGCAGTTAGGCTATACTTACTATGATGGAAAAATCAAGCAAGGAAGTATTTCTGAGGACTGCAAAAACCTGAGGCTGATAATAATAATAATCAGAATGTAAATTGGTGCCAGCCACCTCTGAGGCAGTTGGGTAGCAGGTCTGTCTTTCACTTGGGGTTGAACCCATAGGTCCTTTTAACACTGAACTTCATCCCAAGCCCTTTTTGTTTATTTTTAAGAAATTTTGAGACAGGGTATGGGTAAGTTGCCAAGGGTCATGCTCAGTTTCCAAGGCTAGTCTGGGATAACAGGCTTGCATGACCGCCCTCACTTTTTTTCTTTTCCCTGGGGATAGGATCCAGGGCCTTGGATATGTTAGAAAAGTGCTCATCCACCGAGCTACAGCCTCAGCTCAGTATCTTTGGTTTATTTGATTATTATGATGATTATTTTGGTGGTGCTGGGGATCAAACCCAGGGCTTTGTGCATTTGAGGCAAGCACTCTACCAGCTGAGCTATCTATATCCCTAATCCTTAATTTGAAAGCATTCCGAAGCCTACCTAGAGATCTTGCTTCCCTGAGACAGCAGTGGTGAAGAGGGCAGCTCTAGAACCTTGGGCCTGATCAGGCCCACCTTTGTGCAGTTGTCCTGTTGGGCAGTGATTGTGCTGACCTTTGTAGGGCTGAAAGGAGGGAGAGTAGATGAGACTAGTACTCCCCGTAGTAAGGGCTCAGGTATTATCTGTAAAACTGACTTTCGTGATGTCAGGGTATTTGTTGTGTGGTTTGAGATGGCAAAAAGCTGATGGACCTTATATGCAGACTTAGAGATTGAATTGATTGAATTGATAGGAATGTCCTGCCCAGGTGTACTGGGAAAGAGGTGGTAGGGTGGGTTGGAAGCTAGGTAGGAGTGTTCTGGAAAGGAGCAGTTCCTGCCCCACAGGATCTATTTCATCTGGATTAGGTACTGTGTTTTTTGCTGTGTAGCTTGTTCTGCTCCATTTAGCTCAACAAAAGAACCTGCAGCAGTTTTCATTTTGGGTTATCATTGTGTCTGAAGGGACTTTTGGCAATGTCTGGAGACTTTGGTGGTTTTTTTTTTTTTGGGGGGGGGCGGGGGTTTACCACTGAATTCCATCTCCATCCCTTTTATTTTTTTTATTTATTTTTTTTTAAAAGAATTTTTAATATTTATTTTTTAGTTTTCGGCGGACACAACATCTTTGATGCGGTGCTGAGGGGGGAGAGAGAGAGAGAGAGAGAGAGAGAGAGAGAGAGAGAGAGAGAAGAATTTTTAATATTTATTTTTTAGTTCTCGGCGGACACAACATCTTTGTTTGTATGTGGTGCTGAGGATTGAACCCGGGCCGCACGCATGCCAGGCGAGCGCGCTGCCTCTTGAGCCACTTCCCCAGCCCCTCCATCCCTTTTAATTTTTTATTTTGAGAGAGGGCCTTGCTAAGTTGCTGAAGCTGACTTCTTGCCTCAGCCTCTCAAGTTGCTGGGCCTGGAGACTTTTTTGATGGTCCCAACTGGGAAGGTGTTTCACCCATCCAATGGGTAGAGGCCAGGGATCTGCTAAATAATACAATGCACAGGACAGACCCCTGACCCACAGGACTGAAGCGGGATGCCTATTTCTCTACCTTCTACTGTCTGGCATTGAATGAGATAACTTGGGTAAGTTGCCTCTTCCTGGCTCTGCAAGAGACCCTGGGTAAACCTCTGTTTCTCTGAGTTTGTGGGATAGAGTTAGGTGTGGGGCAGGGGGAAGTTCAGTGAATCTTTGTATTGGAAAAAAAAAATTTTTTTTTTTGGGTACTGGGAATTGCACCAAGGGCCTTGAACATGCTAGGCAAGTATTCTACCACTGAGCTACATCACCAGTCTTGAAGTTCCTTTTTTTTTTTTTCCCCTTTATTCTTTTTTTCCCCTTTCCCATGGGCACTTTGAGATGAGATTTCCTTGCCTGTTTGGGTTGTTTGAGTCTCTCTTTGTTCACTACTTTTGTTTCTTTTGTGATGCTAGGCTGGGGAAGAAACCCAGGGCAGGGCCTTGGGCATTGGTCCACAAACGGTCTTGATTGCTGGGCAACACCCTCACCTTTTTTCCTTTGTCTCTTTGTCTCTTCTTCCCCAGAAAGTAAACCCAGGAAGGGCCTCCCTCTCCTTCCCCCAGGCCCAAATCCATCCTGCTTGGGTTTGGTGCGCAGACAGGTACACACTGGAGACACAGACACACACACACACACACACACACACACACAAAAAAAAAAAAAAAAAAAAAAAAACGGGAAACATCACTGTTTTGTTTTGGTTTGTTTCTCTCTTAACCTCATCCAGGCCTTCCCTCATAACTCTCAGGGGTGGGGGAGGGAAGGTGTTTACCTTGGACCTCTAGTGGAGACAGCCTTGGGAGCGACTACTGCTGGGGAATTGGAGTGAGTGGGATGGGGGAAGTGTGGATTATAGTTCAAATTCCAAGGGTCTGGCAGAGGCACAGAAGCTGTCTCCTAGGTGGGGCATGTTAAAGGCTAAGGAAAGTGATCAGATACCAGCGGTGTGTCCCCCCCACCCCCCAGTGCCTCCAGGACTTTACTGTGTGTGTGTGTGTGTGTGTGTGTGTGTGTGTCTTGAAGTTCCTTTTTTAATAAAGCAGTTAAAACTGTGTACCAGTGTCCTCTTTCCCATGGAGAAGGGATAGACCCATAAATCATGTATTTCTTAATTTTCTTTTTAATTCTTAAGCCATTTAAGGGCTTCTGCAATGTGAATTGGTACGTGTAGGCCTAGAAGTTTACTTGATGGCAGAAAAAAATCTGTCCCTATGGTCTCTACCCTCTATTTTTATTTTGATATTGGAGATTGACTTTGGGCACTTTATTATTACTGAGCCACATTCCCAGCTCTCATTTTTCTGTTCTGAAACAGGCTCTTACTAACTTGCTTAGGACATAACTAAGTTTCTGAGGCTGGTCTTGAAATTGTAATCCTCCTGCCTTAGCTGTCTGAGTGGTTGGGATTATAGGCATGTGCGAGACTGAGCCTGGTGCACCTTCTGTTTTTAGAATTTGAGTGCATATGTTGTGATTTGTGTCAGAATTTTTTCTATCTTCTCTGTACGGGGTTATTCCTGATTTTCCCTTCCTCAGTAAATATCAGCTTTGTCTGCCCCAGTGACTCCATGCTCCTTCCCTAACATTCTGTATGGAGTTTGTTAGTTGTGATTTGTGTTTACTTGCCTGTCTTCACTGAACTTTTTTTTTTGTGTGTGTGTGCACTCTGGGGATTGAACCCAGAGTGCTTTACCAAAATTACAACCTTAAATTTTTTTTTTTTTGCTTAGAGCATTTTATGGTTTGCTTGAGGCTGGCCTTGAAACTGTCCTCTCCTACCTTTTTTTTTTGTGTGTGTGTGTGGGGGTGATTATTAGGGATTGAACTGGTGGGGGGGCTTTCAACCACTGAGCTACATCCCCAACCCTACAGGGTCTCACTGAGTTGCTGAGCTCCTTGCCATTGTTGAGGCTGGATTTTGAACTGGCAGTCCTCCTGCCTCAGCCTTACATAACTGGGATTACAGTTATGTGCTACCACGCCCAGCCTGCCTTCCAACCTTAGCCTTCTTGTTTCTGGGATTATAGGCATGTACCACTGCATGCCAGCATTATGTTTCTCCAGAATTATTGGCTTCTGTTGTTCTCAGAGCTAGCATAGATGTTACAAACAGCAAGTTTGGGTTTTTCTTTTCTTTTTTTAAAATTTTTTTTTTTATTTGTAGGTGGACACAATACCTTTATTTTTATTATGTGGTGCTGAGGATTGAACCCAGTGCCTCATGTGTGCTAGGCAAACGCTCCTCCACTGAGCCACAACTCCAGCCCCTGTTTTTTTTCTTTTTGTGGTTCTGGAGTTCAAACCCAAGGCCTCACACACTGTACCACTGGGCTATATCCCCAGCCCATAAATAGTAAGTTTGTATGGGCAAGGTCACTCAGAATTAAAGCATTGTTATCATAGCAGATTTGGTTGGTTGGACAATGAACTAAGCTGTGAACTCTCTTCATCTGCTCCAAAAGATAATGCAAAGGCAGGATAGTAATCCCAGGTTCAAGTAATCCCAGGTTCAAAAAGACCTGGGGGCGGCTTGGGTTGTGGCTCAGTGTCAGAGTGCTCGCCTGGCATGTGTTAGGCACTGGGTTCGATTCTCAGCACCATATACAAATAAATAAAGGTCCATAACAACTAAAAAAAAGGGGGGGGCTTGGGTGGCTCAGTGGTAGAGCACTCGCCTAGCACATGCAAGGCCCTGGGTTCGATCCTCAGCACCACATAAAAACAAGTAAATAAAATAAAGGTATTGTGTCCAACTACAATTAAAAAATAAATATTAAAAATAAAAGACCTGGGTGTTTATCAGAGTTTTATTGTTACCAGGAGAGTCACAGTTGCCTTCCCATTGCACTGGTTCAGAAAGAGATATAGGAGTCTTATTCTCTTCTGTGAATGGCAGTCTACCTAGACTGTCTCTGAGCATTCATGTTGGATTCCTGCTAAGAGCCTGTAACATTTGGACATGCTCAGAGGGGAGGGACCAGTTAGGTTGGGTTTCTTAGAAGGAAATAGAAGTAGTAGAGTCAGTATCGCAGCACTCCAGTCAGAATAGCAGCTATTATGAAGATAAGCAACAATAAGTGTTGTTGAGGATGTGAGGGGAAAAAAGGCACACTCATACATTGCTGGTGAGACTGCAAATTGGTGTGGCCAATATGGAAAGCAATATAGGGATTCCTTGGGAATCTGGGAATGGAACCACCATTTGACCCAGCTATCCCTCTCCCTAACCCAAGACTTAAAACAGCATACTTCAGGGACACAGCCACATCAATGTTTATAGCAGCACAATTCACAATAGCTAAACTGTGGAGCCAACCTAGATGCCCTAGAGTGGATGAGTAGATTAAAAAAAATGTGGCATATACACACAATGGAATTTTACTCAGCAATAAAAGAGAATAAAATCATGGCATTTGCAGGAAAATGGATGGTGTTGGAGAAGATAATGCGAAGTGAAGTTAGCCATTCCCCCCCCAAAATGCCCAGTGTTTTCTCTGATATAAGGAGGCTGACTCATAGTGGGGTAGGGAGGGGGAGCATGGGAGGAATAGATGAATTCTAGATAGGGCAGAAGGGTGGGAGGGAAAGGGAGGGGGGCAGGGGATTAGCAAGGATGGTGGAATGTGATGGACATCATTATCCAGAATACATGTATGAAGACTCAACTTGGGTGTCAACATTCTTTATATACAAACAGATATGAAAAATTGTGGTATATATGTGTAATAAGAATTGTAGGGCTGGGGTTGTGGCTCAGGGGTAGAGTGCTTGCCTAGCATGTGTGAGGCCCTGGGTTTGATCCTCAGCACCACATAAAAACAAATAAAAATAAAGTTATTGTATCCATCTACAACTAAACAAAATTTAAAAAAAGAATTATAATGCAAAAAAAAAATACTAGTCAAGAGAGGGAAGCATCATGATAAAGCCCCCACCCACATAGGCAGCTGTGTGGAAGAGAAACCAAGATCTGCTTTCTAAAACTGAACACGTACCAGAGGGTGAACATTCCCTGGAGACCTGTGGAACAGGATCAGGGAGAAGACATCCCTAGGTTTCCAGTCAGGACCTGCCTTTGGAGATGGCGAGGGTGGTTGTAGGAGGTGATCATAGACAACCCCATAACTCTGGATTCTGACTAGCAGGTTCCAGACAGCAGCCAGCTGCTTGTCCTTCGATCCTGTATTGGAAGATTAGCTCACTGTTTTTTGTTCTGGGTCTTGGAATGTTAAAGGTCAAATAACAGTACTTGGGATCAAATAAGTTGACAAATCCTGAAATCATGATATTTACTTCTGGTAAGTAGCTGCTGTCGTTTAAAAAAATATTTGTTCCAAGTAAGTTGGTATTGCAAAAGGATTTACTTGAATCATGAAGTGTTTTATTGTGGGTTATTGGAAGTGAGCCTCAGTGTTCCTTTAGCAGAATGGGTGGACCTGGAAGACCTGATGTAGCTCAGTGGTAGAGTTTTCCTAGTTTCCATCCCTAGTGAGGACATGACATCCTTGTAGATGGGTTTTCTAACTAGGTGGTTCATGTCCTGCATGCTCACCCCCACACCCCTGGATACTCCCCTCCTGTTGTTATTGGAAGATCATCTTTGCCCTCCCCCACCCCTCCCACTGCCTTACTGGGGATTGAACCCAGGGGCATTCCAGCACCGAGCTACATTTCCAAACCTTGTATTTTAAAGACAATATCTCACTAGGTTGCTTAGGCTAGCCTTGAACTTGGGATCCTCCTGCTTCAGCATTTCAGGTTCCCAGGTTGCTGGGATTATAGGCAGGCACCAGCATACCTGGCTTCTGTTATGTTTAGGCATGCATTTATTCATGTGTATGTGTTTATTTATTGGGGACCTGGGGATTGAATCCAGGGCCTGGCTTATGCTAGGCAAGCACTCTACTACTGAGCTACACCTCAGTTTGTGAAATAAGTTTAAATTCATAGGAGAATCATGGAGAAGTAAAAGTTTCCTGTGTGTTTTTCACCCAACTTTTATTAATAGAATATCTTACGTAACCATGGTGTGTTTCTCAAAACGAAGGAATTCACTTGGGGCAGTATTGTTCCCTCTGCTTCCCACGCTGTAGCTCCTTTTCCGTTCCAAGAGCCAATCCAGAAACCAAGGTTGCATTTGGCTCGCCTTTGTTGGATACCCCTAGGCTGACAGACCTGTCTTTTCTTGACCAGCCTATGATTTTTGTTAGTTCTTTACTTTTGCTTGGCTATAAGTCCTGGGCTCATCTTGTACCTCTCCTGCCTCAAACCTGGCATTTCTTGTTATAGTGAATGTTCCTCTAATCCCCAGCTGAGGGGACAGTGCCCCTTGTAAGGGCTGATGTTGTCCACTGCATGCCCAGGGGATCCTAGTGACGGATTCTGTAGTTGGCAGTTTACCTCTGCAGCGTGAGGCTCTTGCAGTGGTTAAGGCTAAGAAGCAGGGTGCTGGTAGAGGTAGAGGAGGGGATGGAATTGGAACATTTGGGAGCTAGGTGAGGCTAGGATGGATAGGACTGTGACGGTTTGTGTGGGTGTGTGGGTGTGTGGGCTTAGTGATGTTGGAGAGGGTGGAAGTCTCCAGGACCAAGCAGTGTAGGAGTTACGAGGGAGAGGCCAGGTGCTGGAGTAGGGAGAATCAGGGGTTAAACTTTGGTTCTGCTTGGGATGCCTGCTAAGTGCCCAAATGGCCACGTTGCTTGGTCATCATCTATTTGTGTCTGAAAGGCCAAAGAGAGACCTAAGGTTACGCTTATATTTTCAGCTTAGTTTTTGTATAGTGGTTTTGTCATAGGGTGAGTGGAGGGAGCCTTTGCATGGGCCATGGAAGACCCATCAGAGATTACAGGAAGGGCATTTGGGAAGACAGGCAAGGAGAACCTGAAATCTCTGGGTTGGTACCATGGAGGCTTCTCTTATTGGTGGAATCAGAGTTCCTTTCGTGTGTTTGGGTGGGACAGAAGTGGCCAGCTAAGGTAAAGAAGCAGAGGAGTATAAGCAGGTTGCAATGGGACTGCAAAGAGCAGAGATTTTGTTTTGGTTTTTCCTGGTACTGGCATTGCACCAGGGGCATCCTGCAACCAAACCATATTCCTACTCCTTAAATTTTAGTTTGTGACAGGTACTGACTGAGTTGCCCAGGCAGGTCTTGAGCTGGTCCTCCTATCTCAGTCTCCAGAGTTTCACAGATTACAGGTGTGTGCCACTGTGCCTGGCAGGTCAGGGTTTTGACTCTTCAGTTGGTTTTGTCTCATTCATTACCATTGAAATTGTTTTTCACAGAGTCTTCTTTTAAGAAAAATGGCTAGCATGGAGTGTAGCCCGCAAGCCAGGCCCTGTCAGCTAATGGTGCACGTCCATGCCCCAGTTATCCCTGTGCCTGTCTTGCAGGGCAGATATGTGGTAGCTGAGTCTTTGCAGAGGCAGATATGGCCTCCCAGTGTGATCCTGTTCTTTCCTCCATGCTCAGTGCCTTGCCGCAGCATCTTGTGCCACTAACATGTCACTCCCACAGATACATTAGTGCAAGTACAAGACAAACCGGCCTAAGAAGTGACACACTGGCTAGTCTCTTGCTACACATGGCTCAGGCAGAGGGTCTGATTGGAGCTGGAAGGCAGACCTGGTATTTCCAACCTTGTTCTGGTGGGTGCTGCTGTTGGCATTGCTGTTAAAATGTGCCTCAGAGCCTTTGCAGCAACAGCATTGCATTGCTGTTTTGATGTTTAGCTTTTCCCCCTAGAACTGAAGGGGTTCTGATTCTCTGCTGCTTTTTTGTGGCTTCTGCTATGTTGTGGCTGAACTTGAGATTTGGATTCCTGGAAGATAGAAGGCTGCTCTGCTCTTGGGTCTTAGGAGAATTTTGTAGTTCTGACTGGTCCAGTCCCCTTAAGGTCTTTAAAATACTCATGTGCTGTCACTGTAACCACCAGTAACCTTATTGCAATTTACTTTATTAAAAAAATTTCCCCAGTACTTTATGTAATGTGAACATTTCAAGTGGAGTTGAAAAAAACTATACCATGAACAACCATTTTGCCCATAGGTACATTGCTCAATTGATACTTTGCCTTGTCTATATCTGGCAAATGAGATTTAAAGGTTAAGTTGGAATAGTTATAAGAAAACAGTAATCACATAGGGTATTTTGACCTAATTGTTACTGAAAAAATTCTGGTAATCTGTTTAAGAAAAATATTTGGTACTGTAAATGCCAAGTTTTAGTCTTGTTCTTTTCTGAGTTATTTTTTTGGTACTAGGTATTGAACCCAGGGGTTCTTTACCACTGATCTATATCGCCACTACTTTAAATTGTTTTCTTATTTCTGATACAGTCTAGATAAGTTGCCGAGGTTGTTCTTAAACTTGTGACCTTTCTGCCTCAGCTTCCTGAGTTGCTGGGATTGTGTGTGCACTGCACCTCCTAGTTCCCGCTTGCATTTTTGTTTTTGCTTTAAGAAGTCCCCTACTGGGCTGGGGATGTGGCTCAAGTGGTAGCGCGCGCTCGCCTGGCATGCGTGCGGCCCGGGTTCGATCCTCAGCACCACATACAAAGAAAGATGTTGTGTCTGCCGAAACTAAAAAATAAATATTAAAATTCATTCTCTCTCTCTCTCTCTCTCTCTCTCTCTCTCTCTCTCTCCCTCTCTCTCTCCCTCTCTCTCCCTCTCTCCCTCTCTCCCTCTCTCCTCTCCCCCTCTCCCCCTCTTCCTCTCCCTCCTCTCTCTTAAAATAAAAGAAGTCCCCTACTTTGCTTTTTTTTTTTTTTGCTTCCCAGCAAACCCTCGGGTGCTTCACCATTGAGCTACACCCACAGAGCCATTTTTAAATTCTATTTTGATTTGTGGTGGGGTACTGGGGGTTAAAATCCAGGGGTGCTTAACCACTGAGCAACATCCCCAGCCCTTTATATTTTATATTTGAGACCAGGATTTTCTGAGTTGCTTAGGATCTCCGTATGAGGCTGAGGCTGGCTTTGAGCTTTCAATCCTCCTGCCTCAGCTTCCTGAGGATTACCGTGTGTTAGTTGGCAGTGATAACTATCTAGCTAGTGTTGAGGCAGGGCAGTGTTGTGCTGGTTCGATAGATGGGCACTTGGGCATTTGAAGGCAGATGGTAAAGTTACACTAGTAAGTGTAGTCCAGGGCCTTTCCCTTTTTCTGTCTGGGGAATGTGTGGGAGGTCTTTTGCTGTTTCCTGCTGTTCCCCTGAGAGCAGCAGAGCCATGGAGGGGTGTTTCTTAGGGCAGGGACAGTGTGTTCCTGTGAGCCCTTCAGCCTTGCCCAATGCCTGGCCTGGGAATGCAGTAAGGGGGGAGGTAGCTGAAGCTTCCCAAGCGCGCCTGTGTCCAGGGAAACAGATACAGAAAGCCTTTTAGCTGCTGGTCAAGTGGCCACCAGCCTCTGCTCAGGGCTCAGTCACCTGTTTGTTTCATTCAGTCTATAATTAGATGATTTCACAGCTTTTTTTCTTTAGCTAGAAGGGTCTTTGGGCCCAGGTCTTGAACCAGTTCCCAGACTAGGCCCAGACTGACAAGCTAGTGTCTGATGAACAGAAGTTCTCCCTGTGGGTCAGTAGGTACAGAGGTGATCTTCCTGTCCCCCCCCCCCCCCACAGGTCTTACCCTCATGAGCCACCCAACTTTGGCAGTCTTGTCAATGACCACACATTTTTAATTGCAGGACTTGTTCCAACAATCTGTTAAAACATGGTGGATTACTATGAAGTTCTAGGCGTGCAGAGACATGCCTCACCCGAGGATATCAAAAAGGCGTAAGTAGACTTATTTCTGAAATGATATATAAGATAATGTGTAAGCATACATTGGTAAGTGGATAGTATAACTGTTACCTATTAAAATGGCTTTTTTGATTTTCTTTTGTGATGTTGGGATTGTAACTCAGGACCTCACATGCTAGGCATGCGCTCTGCCACTGCACTATAACCCTAATTCTAAAACTGCTTTTAATGTAATATATCATCAATGAATGCCACAGTTTATTAATTTTTTTTTTTACATTGGATTAAGCCCAGGTGTGATGTTAAAACCCCCCAACTCCTCCCCACCTTTTTTAAAAAAATATTTGTCAGATGGGGTCTTGTTAAGTTGCTTAGAGCATCATTAAGTTGCTGAGGCTGGCCTTAAATTGGAGTGTTCCTGCCTCAGTCTTCTGAGTTTCTGGGATTACAAGAATATACCACTGTACCTGGCTGGTTCATGCAATTTTAATACGTAAACAATACAGATGAGCATTTTTTGAATTAGACGGCCTTACAGTTTACTTATCGGCAAGGTTGTCTAGTTATTGTTCCTTTGCTTTGGGACTGAATTCCTTATATGCCTGAAGTAGGTCAAAATTGAGAGGCCCCAGGACAAATGGTGCATGCCTGTAATCCCAGTGACTTAAGAGATTGAGTTTGAGGCCATCCTCTGCAATTTGGTGAGACCCTGCCTCAAACAGTAGAAACGACTGGTGATAGAGCTCAGGTTGGGGGACTCTCGTGTTAAGTCTCTAATACTACCCCTTGCTCCTTGATTTTTCCTTTCCTTTTTTTGGACTGAGAATGTGAAAATCTCTCAAACCCTTTGCATTGGACTCAGCGGTGGTGTTGACTGTCACTCTTATGCACCCCTTTCAGGCAGGGTAGGGGCCAGACCTGAAGCCTAACCCATGCTGCTGTTATATCCCTGCTGACCCTCATGAGTGCTGAGAACTCCTTCACTGCCCACTGTGCCTGTGTCTGTGCAAACAGGGGGAGTCCCAGGTTGCATATGGCTCCAAAGGACTCTGGATCCATTCAGTTCATTGAGGTGTTAACTGAGAACAGGACTTTCAAACAACTTTAAAAAACTCCTCAATATATGATGAAGTCTAAACTTCTAAATGGGAAAAGGGTCTTCCCCCCCTCCTTTCATTTGGAGCAGAAATAGTCCTTTCAAAACATTGAGCTTGGCACATACCTGTAATCCCAGCGGCTTGGGAGGCTGAGGCAGGAGGATCGCGAGTTCAAAGCCAGCCTCAACAAAAACGAGGCGCTAAGTAACTCTGTGAAACTGTCTTTAAATAAATAAAATATAAAATAGGGCTAGGAATGTAGCTCAGTGGCCAAGTGCCCCCGAGTTCAAGCCCTGATATATAGCACCCCCCCCCCAAAAAAAAGTTGAATTAGGGATAGGAATGTAACCTAGTTGTAGAGAAGATGCTTGGCATGCCCAAGTCCTTTGATTCCATCCACAGAAGTGCTTCAAACCAGTCAACCAATTAGGTTAAGATAGCTGTCAGTGTCTCCTGTTTCAGACCCAGCCAAGAGGCTACCTGGTCGGCACAGCCCACTGAGGAGAGACCAGGCTGGCCTGGGTACTGTCACTTTGGAGTGTGAGTATCTTGCACATCCTGTATGGGAGGCTGAGGGGTTTTATGCTACGTCTACACTGTTCTTATATTTTTTAGTTAATAGCCGCTTTTACAGAGAGACAGAATAGTGGAACAGAAAGATAGTTGAATTTCTTCTCCCCCCCTCCCCCTCCCCCAGGGATTGATCTCAGGGGGACTGAACTCAAGGTGACTGAACCATTGAGTCACATCCCCACCCTTGTTTTGTATTTTACTTAGAGTCAGGGTCTCACTGAATTCCTCAGTGTCTTGCTGAGGCTGGCTTTGAACTCCATCCTCCTGCCCCTGCCTCCCGAGCCACTGGGATTACAGTGTGCCACTGTGCCTGGCAATACTTTTGAATAATATTTTTGAATAAACGTGTAGTAATTTTATTTACTGATGGAATCACATGTCTGGCTTACTAGCATCGGAGAGCAGATTGATTTTGCTAAGTACGTGCAGGTTGATTTAAGCGTAACTTTAGAAACAGGCGGTTACCTTTAAAAGCAACAAATTTTCCCTATTAAGTTGCATAAATATTAGCTTTTCACATGAGCAAAATGATAACCATGGGGTGGCTGTTAGCTTTGCTGAGTGTGTTGATAGTTTCTATTTGAGGACTAAGGGGGTGTGGCTGCTATCTCCCCAGCCCCCCTTTTTGGTACCTGGGTTGAGCCCAGGTGTGCTTAACCATTGAGCAACATCTCCAGCCCTTTTTTATTTTGAGACAGGGTCTTCCTAAGTTGCTTAGGACCTCACTAAGCAGCTGAGGCTGGGTTTGAACTTTTGATCCTCCTGCTTTCGCCTCCCAAGCTGCTGGGTTTACAGGTTGGCACCATTGGACTCAGCTTGGCACCATTGGACTCAGCTTCCCCCTCTTGAGGCAGTAGACACTACTTCCCTTGCAATTGAATCACAGGCCAGGGTTTTCTCCTTTGATACTGACCTGCTGGTATACAGGTTAGACAACTCTGGAGGTTGGTATTACAAATAACTTGTTGCTTTTTTTTGAGGGGGGGGGAGGTGGTGGTTGTTGTTTGTATTTTGTTTTGGGGAAAGAACCCAGAAGCGAATCTCCAGGCCTTTTTTTTTCTTAAGAATTTTTTTTTCTCATTGTAGATGGACCCAATATCTTTATTTTATTTATTTAACTAAAAAAACTTTTTTAGTTGTAGTTGAACATAATACCTTTATTTTATTTATTATGTGGTGCTGAGGATTGAACTCAGTGCCTCTCTTGTACTAGGTTAGCACTCTACCACTGAGCCACAACCCCAGCCCATATTTTATTTATTTCTGCATGGTGCTGAGGATCGAACCCAGTGCTTCACTCATGCTAGGCAGGTGCTCTGCCACTGAACTACGACCCCAGTCCCTCCCAGGACTTTTTATCTTAATATTTATTCATTCATTAATTTTTTTTTTGGTGCTGGGAATTGAACCGAGCTGTTTATTCACTGATCCATATCTCCAGCCCTTTTTATTTTTCTAACTTGAGATGAGGTCTGGCTAAGTTGCTTAGGGCCTTGCTAACTTGGTGAGGCTGACCTTAATCTCTGGATTGTCCTGCCTCAGCCTCGTGAGTTGGCTAGGGTTCTAGGCATGTGCCACTGTGCTTGGCTAAATTATGTTAGTTTTAAAAGCTCACTTGTTTTATGGACTTCGGACATGTGATAAATATTCTGCTCTTTTCCCAAGATACCGGAAACTTGCACTAAGGTGGCATCCAGATAAAAATCCTGAGAATAAAGAAGAAGCAGAGAGAAAATTCAAACAAGTAGCTGAGGCATATGAGGTGTTATCAGATGGTGAGTAATGCTGAATTTCAGGGGAGGGCTCTGAGTGGGTGAAGTAGAACTGGGAATGGAGAGGCAGTGAAGCCTTCCTCTGGCCTAGCAGGATGTGGACACACATCCCGACACCAGCTGGATTTTGAGACCACTGAGAATGTTTCTTTCTGGTGAAGCTTGGAACGTACCCAGTGAGCTACAAGTGTTGAGGAACACTCAGGATGACTTTGATAGAACAGTAGGAATGCCCTGGCTTGGAGGAGCTGAGGAAGGCATTGGGCTTGGGCTTGGGGTTGGGTTGCAGGGCTTTGTTTTGTTTTGTATTTTGGCAGTACTCAAGATTGAGCCCAGGAATATTCTACCACTGAGCTGCATCCCCAACCATTTTTATCTTCCATTGAGATAAGGTCTCCCTAAGTTGCTGAGGCTGGCCTCAAACTTATGATCTTCTTGCCTCAGCCTCCCACATAGCTAAGATAACAGGCATGTGCCACCTTGCCCAGCTTGCAGGGCCCTGCTTCGGTCACTGCATGTGGTTGTGCTTATCCCTGCTGTCCTCTCATCCTCATTGCCTTACTTGGAAGTATACCATGTTAATGGAGTAAGTTCTACTGTTTGAATGGACTTTCAGTAAAGAAGGAAGGGAACATACAGCTCAGAATGAAACATCAAAACCTCTGTGTTTTCTCCACCCTAGTTCTAGAGTGTAAGTATTGAATGCCATTGAAAGGCAGAAACATTGGCTTAGTTTTGTGACTAGGTCAAAGGTCAGTTATTGGTGAAATGGTTTCAGTGATTCATGGTGAAGGCAAGACTGCAGGGGCCTGGTGGGAATGGTGACAGAGACTGGAAACTACTACCCACACTGGGTAAGGCAGAGGCAGAGGAGGTTAGCAGGGTAGGGACTGATTAACTGACCACAGGAAATGGGCCAAAGCCTCACGTGTTCTGTGTGTGGTCAGGTGACAGTTGGCTGTTTGAGAAAGGAGCCCAGTGTGACCTTCTCAGCAGTCACCAGCATACTGCCTCCTTGTGCATCAATGCTGCTCATAAGTGATGAGTTTCAGACACCTTGCTTATCTAAACACAGTGTTGATATGGAAAACTTTGAAATGTGGCATTTATTTTTTTTAAAAATACTTATTTTTTTAGTTGTAGGTGGACACACACTATATTTATTTCAATTTGATGTGGTGCTGAGGATCGAACCCAGTGGCTCATGTATGCTAGGCGAGCACTCTACCACTGAGCCACAACCTCGGCCCCTAAATGTGGCATTTAAGAACATAAATTGCAGATGGGACATGGGGCCTGAAGGGTGTTGAAGACTCTGTCTTGGGTCCTGTCTTGCTGACAATGTGACCATGCCATGCTCCCACACTGAAGGTTTTCAGGCACTTCTGACATTAGCCATGTTGAGAAGTGCACTGAGGCTTCATATTCAGTGGAAAGAACCTTTAAGTAGTCATGAAAGTCTCTGGGTGGAGTCTGTGTTAGTCATGTACCATGGCTGGCCTTCTGCCATAGCTGAAGTTTTCAGTGGTAGGGCTTGGTAACCCCAAATGGGCATCATCTAAGCCTGCTGCCCACTCTGTGGAGTAAGGTTTTCAGGGAACACAGGTGGTGGTGTGCAGTCAGCACTGGTGTGTCCATAGCGCTGTGCTACAGCTCTCTTGGTCCTGGAGATCTGGGGATGAGCAGCCAGGCCTGCAGGCTGAGGGCAGCTCCTCTTCAGCCTACCTAGGGCACAGACCTGATCCCCTGTTGGACTTTGTAGTTAAGGGGGATCACTTCTGTTCTAGGTAGGAATAGTTTTGTGCTTGGTTATATGATAGGGTCCCCCCACCAGAGATCTATAGCCTCATGTATGCTAGGACGGGTTGATTGTAATGTATGCATGAACTCTAAGCAGTAAAGTAAAATGATGTAACAGAATAGACATTGATAATTTCTAAAGAACAGTGCTTAAAGAGTTTTCCTCCTCTTCTCTCAGAACAGGGTATATAAGGTCCTTCTCCTGCTCCTCTGTCTTTTAAAGCAAGGGCAGACTTAAAATTCATGAAAAACTGAGACCTCATTTACAATTTGGGAAATGCCTTATTACTTGAATTTACCTTATTGATTGAATTTTGAGGATTTGAAAAGAACTTGGCCCTAATAATTCTGTTTTCAAATTTAAAGCTAAAAAACGGGACATCTATGACAAGTATGGCAAAGAAGGCTTAAATGGTGGAGGTGGAGGTATGTAAATGGATTTCCTCTCTAGAGACAAAGGTCTTGGCAGTCATCCTCTGACTTGGAGTTCAGTTCAGTGTTTGAATTGTAAATTACTGAGTTTCTTGGTCAGCCTGTTTGCTAAATATAGATGCAGTCTGAGAAGTGGACTGAATTGGGTAGGGGAAGGAGAAATTGACAGCATTAAAAACAACAACAACAAAAAAACAAACCTATTAATCTTTTGTTAGACCAGAAAGTCTATGTTGATATAACTTTATATACATAGGAAATTGTTCAGTATTTTGTACTGTCATCCTGTGAGCTTATACTGTTAGACTAGTAATCAGTATTAGTAAGTAAATTTTCCGTCAGGGTTTGAAGAGAAGATTACTGAAAGCTAAAAAGTGTGTTTGTGGAAAGCCCCTATGGTGGTCTGACAAGTGGTGCTCTCTGAACTCCTGCGCTGAGCCCATGTGTTCAAGCTGTAACAGTAGGAAAGTTGGGTGAATACAGTCTTGTTTCTCATAGATCTAAGTAATAAAATCAGCAGTGACATGCTGATCCCAGATTGGGAGCTGCTCAGAAGTAGTAATGAAGGGATTGCTGGTGGGACATTCTGAGCACAGAGTTTCAGTAACAGTAGGACTCATTTTGAATTTCGAAGAACCCCAGATATATGAAATAGGTTCTTTTTTTTTTCTAGGTCATTATTCATATAATGTTTTACAAAAATATTTGCTTATAGGCACCAGAATTCTTATATACTAAAGCTATGCTATGTTTATGTAGGTGGAAGTCATTTTGACAGTCCATTTGAGTTTGGCTTCACATTCCGGAACCCAGATGATGTCTTCAGGGACTTTTTTGGTGGAAGGGACCCATTTTCCTTCGACTTCTTTGGTAAGTGAATTTCCTGTGGTGGTTAGTTGTGGTATGTGTGGTGTGTCCATGCCATGGTGAGGGTGGTGGTGACCTTGCTATGGGGTGCTGTGCCTGGGTTATTAACTTTTCTGTTTGAGCAGGAGCAATCAGAACATATCTGCCCTCTTCAGAGATTTTGTTTTATTAACTTCTTGGAGAGTAAAGATTTCTGTGTGGTTTTATTTTGCTTTTGCCCTCTCAGGCAAGGCAGTGGTGAGATTGGAAACGCTGTTTCCTCTATGGTGTTGGATGGAACCCTGGGCCTTGTAAAAACATGTACTCTACGCCTGAGCTACATGTCTAGCTCCCCTCTCAAACACCAGTTTCTGTAGGAATTTGTCATGGAATCTTCCTCTTGAAATTCTTACGTGTCATGGACATTGTTTAGAGGACATTTGATTATGAACCTGCCTTCTTTTTTGTCTGGGAGTGTTGTAATGGTTGAAGCCACAGTTTGTGAAGAAAGGACTTTTACTGGATCAAGGCAGCAGAGTGTCTTGGAGAGTAGTTTTGCTAAAGGAGACTGTTTGTTCACAACTGCTGGGTTGTAGGAAATTTTTATTTTTTTGTCCTGGTGCCTGATCCCAGGTTTTGTGTTATGTCTAGGATATGAACTGCACATTAGGTATTCTTGTTAGCTGTCTGCTAGTAGAATTTCCATTCTAGTTTCTAAGCTTCCTGTGTTTGATGCTTGCCGGGTAATCTGGGAGGCCAGGGTTAAGTGTGCTGCCGCTGCCATTTCTGTCTTTTGTGCACTGGGCGGGTAAGCACATCTTGTGCTTGCCTCCTTCATTGATTGGAGCACAGTTGAAGAGACTGAACACCACTGGCAGACCCCAGGAGGGAAGAAAGAAGAGCAGTTGTGTCTACCAGTAATAAAAGGGAGACAAGTGGAGCCCCTGATTGTCATGGGCATGAAGAGGAGCGGGTTGACACTGGATCTGGTAGGTTGCCTTGGGCCTCTTGAAGATTATGTGATGCAGTCGAGGTGATCCACAGTGGAGATTCATAGTGTCCTTGTTCTTTAATATGGCATGTCCTGACTCTGAGCATACCTTACTGCAGGAGGGAATAATAGTGAGTACCTTCCAGCATGCCTGTAGGCAAAGTGCAGCTGAATCAAAGCAGAACATTTAGATTAGGGTCAGAGGAGAATACGTTGCCTTTACATAGAGGAAGAGTTGACTTTACTGCTGCCGGATGTATTGTGAGGGCTCCCTGTAAAGAGTACACGTCTGTAATGCTCAGAAAGCTTGGATCTTTGAGCTTTTCAGGTTTGAATTTTAGGTTACAAATCCTCAGCTGCTAAGGGTTTGTTTAAATACTCCAAATCTGAAATACCTCTGGTCCCAATATTTCAGTTAAAGGACACCATATAATAGGAAAGAGAACCATATTTATATCCATGTCACTTGACCCTAATAGGCAAGAGATATTTCATGAAAGGAGGATTGACCCACTGGTTCTGCCTTGAAATGCTTTCATATCCCACCATAGGCTCCAGCAAGCTCCACTCTGTAGGTTTTGCAGGCCAAGGCAGTGTTAGGGTTATAGTATATGTTCCCAAAGCCACAAGTCTCCTGGTGGCTAAGGAGGAAGAGACCTACATTTCTGACCCCTGGATCTTGATTCAGGAGATGAAGCACCTTCTCAGAAGGCCAAGTTCCTTAAGTGATGATTTTATCTTACATGATTAAAAGTTCTTTTAAAGGGGAAAATGTCCCCTAGTGACGAATTGTGCACCCAGTGTTTTCCTTAAGAAAAATATTGATGCATTAGCCGCCTCATTAAAGATGACTTGAGATTTATGTGTGTAAACACACACATATATATTCTCCCCCTGTCCCATGCTGGGGTTGAATCAAGGAGCTCTTGACCCTGAGCTCCATCCTTAGCCCTTGTTTGGTTTTTGAGTCAGGGTCTCACTGAGATGCCTCACTTTTGCTGAGGCTGACCTTGAACTTGAGATCCTGAGTCCCTGGGATCACAGGTGTGTGCCACCCTGCCTGGCTCCTTGACTGTTTCTTTCTAAAGAAATAATTAGAAGTGAATGAGTAATTATTTTTACTAGTCGAAAATGATGCTAAGCTTACTGAAACTACTCTTAGGTGCTCGACTCCCCGGTGGCGGCTCAAGGTTTGACAGTAGGTACTTTCCGGCAGTGATGCTTCTCCAATCCATTCTTGTAGGTGTTCTAGGGGACTTCCATTTTCAGGCTGTAAGGATTTACACACAGGAAAAGAAGCTGCACCACGGCTACTACGTGTACGAGGTGACTGTGCAGCCTCCTGGCGGTATGTGTGATATAGAACGGAGTGGTATACAGGGCTGGGACTTGGTCAACGTTTATCAGAATCGATGTCATTTTCACCACCCATTTCAGAGTCCTTTTATTGTAGCAAAGTATTTTTTAGTCTTAATTTTTTACATCACCTTTTTCCCTGTTTCTATTTGGCTTTCAAAATAAGTATTTTAAACTCCGTTGTCAGATACCTGGGTGCCCTGGCTCGTTCCTGAAATCCTGGCTGCTTGGGAGGCTAAAGAAAGGATTAGGAGGGTTTGAGGCCAACCCAGGCAACATAGTGAGAATCTAATGAAAAATCTGCCCAGTGTACTCACAGGCAGACAAAGAGAGTTACTAGTGAGGACAGCCTGGATGACTTAGACCCTGTCTCAAAATAAAAATTAATTATTAGGGCCAGAGATTCAGTGACGGAGTGCTTACCTAACTAGCATGCGTGAGACCCTGTTTTCCATTCCCCAGGAACACTCCCCCGATCCCCCGTAAAAATGAATAAATAAAAAAATGATTTCAAAATCAAGGTCACCCAGGGCATTTTTTTTTTTTAAATTGGGAATTGAACCTGAGGGTGTTTTACTACTTAGCCAGTCGTTTTTTATTTTTATTTTGAGACAGACTCATCACTAAGTTGCTGACTTGGAGTCTTCCTGCCAAGCCTCCTGAGTCATTGGGATTTCAGGCATGCTCCCCCTTTCTTGGCTCAGCCTGGGCAAAGGAAAAGTTCTGTTTCAAGATGGTTTTGAGCTATACCGTGCATTTGTCATGACAAGAGCACAGGACTCCTTGGGGGAATTTGAGGAGATGGTCCAGGTTTTGGGGTGAGCCTCAGAACCAGCGAACTGAGGAGCAGGGCAAAGGGTGGCCTAGGGTCCTGTGGGAACTGAACTACTTTTGACATCCTAAAGTTAGCAGATCTCCCAGGAAAGCTAAGAGAGGTGGATTCTGCCAGCAGCCCTGAAACAGTACTGGCTCAGAATGTTTGAGGCTCCCAGTTCTGCTTAAATTTTTCCACAATATGGAGCACATGTATATGGGCCCTTGACAAAATGTTGATTGGAAGCCAGTGTGAATGAGGATGTTCCCTTCATTTGTCTTTCATCACAGGACACCATTGCTGTTCTTGGATGTCCATGATAGTAGGCCTTTTCTTTTGATACCAGGGATTGAACCCAGGAGTGCTTTACCAATGAGCACATTTCTAGTGCTTTTAATTTTTTATTTTGAGACAGGTTCTCCCTATTTGCTTTAAGACCTTGCTAAGTAGCTGAGGCTGGCTTCTGCCTTATGATCCTTCTGCCTTATGATCCTACTGCCTTAGCCTCCCAAGTCGTGGGACTACAGGTGTGTGCCTCTGTGCCCATGGACAGTAGGCCTTTTATTGATCCATTAGAATGATTGTTTGGAACATTGGGTATTAATTAACATTTTTATTTATATTCTCACTTCAGAAAGCCAAAGCAGAGTGGGAGGACTTTCCCAGAGAGCCTCGTCTTGCTGGCACTCCCATGTATCTTTCTCTATGAAGGCTCTGGTCTTGCCAGCCTTGGTGAAGGAAACCCTTGTAGCAGTGGGGAACTTCCCGTGGGTAGAGCCAAGGGCAGCCCGCTGTTGGGGAGGAAGGAGCCTTGTGTTGAGGGTGAAAATAGCCTGACTTTACAGAGCCATGATCTCAATTTGGTGTAGTGAGTCAGTCGTTTTACTCCCTAGGGTTCGAGGAAGTGGCCAGTGAGGACTTGGAGCCTAGTGAAGAACTAGAGCAGCCTTCTTTTGAGGAGGCAGTGGAAGACTCTCCAAGTGACGAGAACAGTGAGGTTTTGGATGTGATATCCAGCGAGGAGCTGGACCTCTTTAGTGAAGAAGAGCCAAGCGAAGGTTGTAGCCGGGGCCAGGGCGAACTTCTCAGTGAGGAGTTGGACCTCATATCCAGCGAGGAGGAAGCCAGCCCTGGGGACACAGAGGAGTTCAGCGAGGATTGCGAGGAGCTGCTGAGCGAGGAGGAGCAGTACAGTGGGCCAGAACTTGAGGCACTACTTGTTCATCAATAAATTGCAAAAGGAACTGCCCCGTCTCTGCTTTATAAGAAAGTTTAGTTTATTTTAATGTTTTTTCAGTGAGAAAGTTTCTTCTATCACATTGGTAGTACACTTGGTCAGGTTTCCTTTGCTACCTTGGAGATGTGGTTAAAGAAGGGTGGGGTATTGAAGCACTGAGTTTCCAGGGGCTCCTGTAACAAAGTACCTCCAACTGAGTGGTTTAACAAACTTCCCTCTCATAGTGCTGGAGGTCAAGTCCAAGATGAGGTGTTAGCAGAGCCCATTCCTCCTGGAGGGGGAGGGAGAAGCTGTCCTAGACTGATTCCAGTCCCCTGTGGCCCCACAGAGATGTTGGCTTGTTGGGTACTTTTCTCCTGTGTCTGATCATCCCACTCTGCAGCTACCTATGTCCACGTTTCCTTTTGACAGTGTCACCAGTTGGACTAGACTCAGACCAATGACTTCTTGTAACTTGTGTCTGCCAAGACTTAATTGTGAATAAGATACCATTCGCTGGTTGAATCTTTTTGAAGGGCCATAATTCAACCTGTAATAGACTTTCTAAGCAGAGTCACTTAGGTTTTTGTCCTAGTCTGTACATTTTAGAAACTAGCAGCAGACTTTTTCACTTTTGTACCAGGGATTGTACTCGATCACGGAGTGACATTCTCAACCCTGTTTTATATTTTATTTAGAGACAGGGTCTCACTGAGTTGCTTAGCATCTCACTTTCTCTGAGGCTGGCTTTGAACTTGTGATCCTCCTGCCTCAGCCTCTTGGGCCACCAGGATTATAGGTAGACGCCACAGTGCCTGGCTAGCAGCAGACTTTAGAAAAGACATGTTAAAATGGTTTAGTCTTCATGTGGATTTATGATCATAGCTGAAGGCACTGCTGTGGTTCACGTGGGAGCAAGTGTCCTTGGATATTTACAAATTTCATGCATATGACACCTACACAAATGAAGTTTAAGAAAGCTAGAAAGAGAATTTAAAGTTCATTTATAAACAAATGTTTTAGGGTTTTGGTTTTGCATGTAGCTCAGTGCTTCTCTGCCTGTAACCTCCCAGATGAGGACTCATCTTGGGGAGATGTTGTAGTGCACACCACATCTGCGTCTGGTTCAGTGTGTGCTGGGGAGCTGGCCTCTGGGAATGCGATGCAGCACTCTTACCTGCTTCTGCATGTGTCTCAAGTGATTCAGCACGTTGCTTCCTCTACCCTTCTTCACAAGCAGCGGCTTTCTTGGGAAGGTCATTTTGAGATTTGTGGTCTCTGCCATGAGAACCTGGCATTGGCCACCCCTGCAGCAAGCTTGAGATATTCTGTGAGGTTTCAGGTGCTGTTTTTGAAATGAAGCCAGCAGTCAGCTCTCTGTGGCATTTCCTGTTTATCCTTTTATACCCACCCCACCAAGGAAGGCATTAGTATCAGATCTGTTTGTTTGGTTCTTAGACTGCCCCTTTTGACACGCTACTAGATAGCACATAGGGGTTTCCACCAATGAATGCGCTCTCATTTTTGATGTCTATCTAAATTGCCCGGGCTGCCTCAAAATTGGGATTCTCCTGCCTCATCCTATGTAGCTGGGGTTCTTTAGGCATGCATTACTGTGTGCCGGATTCATAAGCTTTTAATGTTTGTTGTGGACCACCTAAAGGTTCAGAGAGCCATACCCCTTACCTGCATACAGAAGTTGTCCCCAGGAAGGAAGAGTGGTTTAGACTCAGGCTTTGTAGGAACAGTGTTGGGGGCAGTGCCTTTTGTAGAGCTCTTAATCCCCCTGGGGGAGAAGTAACATGATGTCATCTTTAAGCAGGAGCAAAAGGGCATGTAAGAATCTGCTATCCTATCAGGTTCCTACTGGTAGGTCCAGTGGCCATGTCTCTGATACCATCTTGGATCAAACCAGCATCCCAAATAATGTAGAAGGTTTGAGATGGTCACCTCCTAAACGAGAACAAGAGAACTTCTATCACATAGGAAGGGTGGTTTATTTTATTTTATTTTATTTTATTTTTTTGGTGTTGGGGGTACCAGGAATTGAATTCAGGAGCGCTCAACCACTGAGCTACCTCTGCACCCCATTTTGTATTTATTTAGAGACAGGGTCTCACTGAATTGCTTAGTGCCTCTCCATTGCTGAGGCTGGCTTAGAGCTCCTGATCTTTCTGGCTCAGCCTCCTGAGCTGCTGGGATCACAGGTGTGTGCCACTGCATCTGACCCCCAGCCTGTCTTTTATTTTAGTTTTGGGAATCTGGCTCTTAAACTAGGATCCTCTTGCCAAGCTGCTTTGATTATAGGTGTGGACCACTGTGTCCAACTCACATAGCAAATTTTCACTGTAGCTGTCACATTTCTTGTCCAGGTTGTCAATCTGTTCTGTGGAGACACCCAGGTGGAGTGCAGCTGGCATGCTGGCACTGACAACTGGTGGCACAAGTAGAATGCACAGATCTTATCTAGATTATATGAAAGTTTTATCCTCTGGCAAAAGCGTGACATGTTACTAGATTTAGTTCAGGGTTATGGTTTAAGTTTTCTTTCAGGTATTAGAACAAGTGGGACAGTCAGATCTCTTTACATGGAAGCTCATACCTGAACTTCCTATCTGGTGACGACTGCTGTGGAAGGTGGGAACTACGTCATCAATCAGTGAGTTTAACCTCTTGTTAACTGTAGAAGCTCGTCCCACTTCTTTGCCTGGTGCAGGGTTTGGTAGCCACTATCCACTCCCATCCCGTGCCTGTCCTGGTCCATGCCATGGTGGACGTGTTCACATGCCCTGTTGCATATTCTGCCTCCCCTTCTTCTGGCCTCTTTAGCTCTTAGAACCAGCAAACAGTGCCCACTTTTCTGCATGCAGGACTTTAAACTCTGTATTCCTGAGCTTACCTTTAGGTGGAGCTGACTGGACATTCTTTGTTCAGAATAGTTCTGGGTGTTTTTTTTCTTTTTGTACCAGAGATTGAACCTGGGATGATTAAGTATCAAGCCATGTCCCCAGCCCTTTTTATTTTTTAAGACGGGGCTTTGCTAAATTGCTGATTTTGCTTTTGAACTGGTGGCTTGTGCCTCAGTCTGCTGTGATCAGCTGGGATTACAGGTGTATGCCATCACACCCAGCCAGAATATTACTTCTTAAGGGTGTGTGTGTGTGTGTGTGTGTGTGTGTAAACCCAGGGGCCCTTAATCACCGAGTCATATCCCTAGCCCTTTTTTAAATATTTATAGTCTCCCTTGAGTTGCTTAGCACCTTCCTGAGGCTGGCTTTGAACCCGTGGCTCTCCTTCCTTAGCCTCCCTAGCAGCTGAAATTACAGGCATGTCCAGCTTAGTGTATCCCTCTGTCACTTGCTTGTTCCCATCTGTCCTTGAGCTTCCTCAGTGTCTGCTTCTCTCCATCTCTAGACCTCTCTAGGGTATTGCTTCTCCCCTTTCCAGTTGCTGCAGCTTTTCTTGGGCCTAGCTGACTTATAAACCTGCGTCTTTCCCGAGTCATTGGCTGGCTATGTGCAGTGGTGGGCATGCTGTCACATTTTTGACTCTTGGCACATGCACTTCCTGGTTTGCCCTCTCTTGCCCTCTGGCTTGGAAACGTGCCACACTAATTATGTTGTTCTGTGTTCTGGATGAATTCGGTCTGCATGCGTTCATGTTTATCAGGAATACTTGTTTTTATTCCTTGTACGTTTTCCATTTTTCTGGAAGAAAAATACAGTACTTTCTTTAATCACTGAGAACCCAGCTAAATTATGAAGTAGTATGTATAAATTGTGTTTTCAGTGAAGCTGTCCTTGATTACCACAGCAAAGAAAAACTTTCGGAGCTCATCTTCTAAAGATTGCGTTGTGGAACTGGGGTTGTAGCTGAGTGGAACACTGCGCTAGCACATGGGAGGCACTGGGTTTCGATCCTCATCACAAGATAAAAAAATAACAAAATAAGGATATTGTCAATCTGCAAATAAAAAATTCTTCACTGGATTTAGGGTAAATTGTTCATTCTTAATTTGTCAATACACGTTTTATTTATTTTTTTAACTGTAAACACATTTAATTGTCCTTTTCAACAGAAGTATCTTAGTAAGGCTTACTGCAGCATTTCCTTAATCTTCATGTTTTTCTTTTCTCTAAGTATAAATACTATGCATGTGTTTAAATGATAAGACAATTTGTCTATACTGTGTAGAAAATCACCTTCTTACTTCATAAAACTGACAGATTAGAATACTGCAATTTTAAATTAATGATCTGTACACTTTTTTCTAACCTGAACTTATGTAGAGATTATTAAGTTTTAAAAATATAACTGATTATAAGCATTTTATTACTGTTTTGATTTTTTTTTTCATTAAAATGCCTATTTCTATTCTATTTCTAAAGCTGAGCAAGCTGGTTGAATCTTTATTTCCCTAAAGGTATTTGTAAGATACAGCTTCATAATGCCCTGTAAACAATGCATAAATGTAGTTTGATACATGTTTTTGCATTTGAAAATATTGTGTATTGCAAGTGGTTTTACACAAAATACTGAGTAGTAAAAATTTTACAATTACAATAATGTAATTCAAAGTTTTAACCAAAGAAAAAGTAAATGGCACAAGTTGAGCAGTCTGTCTTCTGGGATGTTTGTAATAATATAACCTGATGACTTTGTAATTTTCTGCATAAATAATTTTCATTTTTTTCCCTTCATTAAGACAAATTTTCTGAACTTCCCTCATTCAATTTCTATTTCTTGTTTAAAACCAAGTATTAACTGTCTTGCTTTCCATACCTTTGCTTTATCAAGTTTTGCAAAAAATATTTTATTTCTTGCTCTCCTGAAAATTCTTGGTTTTGATTAGAAGTGTTTAAAAACAAACAAACCTGTAATTCAAGCAGCTTGGGAGTCTGAGACAGCAGGATGTAAGTTCAAAGCCAGCCTCATCAATAGCAAGGTGCTAAGCAAATCATATTTCAATAAAGAGTATGTTTCTATAGATCTCTAACATCACATCTTCATATAATGTCTGTTGAGAAGGGTCCAGGCATTTCCATTGTCTTCAGAAAAATCAATGACCACATCCCTTAATGTCAGTGGTTTCATTTCCTGGCTTTTGGTATGCTAACTTTTGTTCCCTGATAGTTTTTTTCAACTCCTGTGTAGTGCAGAAACCAGGAACTCTTGACCTAGGTTTGGAAGCATAGAAATAAATTCAAAGAATCTACACGTCTTATTTTTGATTTTTGGAGCATTTTGGTATTTGAGCTATCAATGAGATACCCACTTATGTCTATAATTTTCTACTAAAATTGCTTCAATCACAGTGTAATGTTTGACAGTTAACACTGGTTTAGATTGGTTTAATAACTTAAAAAAATTGTTTTTGAAACATCATCTTACAGAAAAGTGAAAGATGTTCTTGGGCTTCTTGGCTGGATTCGTGGGCTACTTCGACATTGCCTACTTGGTGCCCCGTTCTGAGTTTATAATGCTACAGTAGTTCATGTTGTGTCCTAATTCCTGAAGAAGGCAGCTTGGGTTCACTGGGTACAGCTGCCTGTGCGTGAAATCAGGTCTCGGTGGCAGGAGCAGTGTCCCATTAGGACACTAAGCTAAAGGCAGCAGGCAGCTCTGGTGAAATGCGGGGCAGCCCTGAGTTTGTGTGTGTGCATGCGTGCGTTTTTGGTCTGTGTGTTGAATGTTTACCTTGTTATGTGCCTTTACTTGAATTAAGCTAGTGAGAAAGTATCTCATGATATGGCCTGGTTATACTACTTGTTTTATTCTTCTCCAAATCTAGTGGTAAGTTAAGGCTTTAATCTCTTTTCCTCCTCCCATGGGAAAAAAAATCTAAAATAAAGATTTATACAATACACCTTTCTATTTGTTTCTAGAAGATACATTTGATGACTTTTTTGGGAACCGAAGAGGTCCCCGAGGAAGCAGAAACCGAGGTGCAGGCTCATTTTTCTCCGCTTTCAGTGGATTTCCAACATTTGGAGGTGGATTTTCTGCATTTGATACAGGTATTAAATCCCTAATTTGTTGTTAGAGGAGAAATTAGTGCTTAGAACACTTAGAGCGGTTTGAATTATGTTTATTCTTTTTAGGAGAAGAGCTTTTTGCATTTGTCAGGATTTTGAGTGTACAAATCAGTGCTTAATGACCTAATTATTCAAGAATGTGAGTCATTCATAAGGGATATCATATAATGAAATTCCTGGCTAAAAGGGTAATGCATGTTTGAGTAGGCATGAAGCAGCTGCAGTGGACAGTCTTGCTAAACTCTCCATGTGTTCTTGCCTCCCTTGCAGTTAAGCAAAAGGGCACAGTCCCATCTAAGCAGTGTATAGTTGGATGGGATTGGCGGATTGGCCCATGGCCTGGGGGTATGACCTTAGCCAGACTGTTCCCTTGAAGTGTCCAGCCGAAGCACATGGTCAACCATGTGCTTGGACCACAGTGGTTGGTGATGTGCCTACAGAGGTGGGTGTTCCTGGGTCTGACTTGAGTTAAACTTTGGTAGTTTGAATTGCCAATTTTTGCACAGTTGAGTTCATTTCCCCTCACCACGATACCCATGTTACCCAGCACACAGCTGCCTTGGTTGGGCTTCTGTACATGGTGTGCCCGGCTCTCCCCGGCAGAGCTCTCAGTGGGTGTCTGTAGTTTGCCAGGCCAGGCCTGGTGAGCACACAAAAACAAGGTTGTTGAAAACATGAGGGAAACGGCACTTCATCTAAGCCATTGTCCGGGGCTTGTGTGAAGCTCTCCTGCCTTTAGGAGCCTCCCAAGGTATTATTGTGGGACTGCTTACTCCCTCTTATCTTGCCGTTGGTGCCCCATGTGTTATGGGGTGCCACGTAGACACAGTGAGAAGCCCACCACCATGCTAGAGTGTCAGTGAGGTCTCAGCCACTTGAGAGTGGGGAGAGATGCCTGCAGGGAATCAGCCAGGCCACCCCCTGGTGTGGATACTGCCAGTCCTCTCAGTGCCCCTTGTGCTACAGTGGTTTTGGCAAGAGCTGCTCTTGTGTCGCTTTCGACATCAGATGGTCTTCTGCTAAATTTGAACTTAGTCCTATTTTTGAATTAATACTAGTCATTATTAGCCCCTAGTCATCTTTATTCTCTGTTTTCCTATAGGATTTACTTCATTTGGGTCACTAGGTCACGGTGGCCTTACCTCATTCTCTTCTACATCATTTGGTGGCAGCGGGATGGGTAGCTTCAAATCAATATCAACTTCTACCAAAATAGTAAATGGGAGAAAAATCACTACAAAAAGGTAGAGTGGTATTATGCATTTTATATTTATTACGTCAGCTTAATGTTTCATTGGTGATGTGTACTTTGCTTATCAGTCAGCCGAAGTATAAGCTGCATGAAAAATTTCTTAATTAGCTGGAATATTTTTTCCAATGTTTTTCCCCCATTTAAAAAAAATTTGTTATGAGCAATTTTTTCAGTGTTTAATGTTAAATTATTAGACGTGATCTTTATTTAATATGTAATAATGTGTAATAAGTTTTCCCAACATTGTTAGAATGATAAAATGAAAAACCATTAGTTGTGGGCTGGGGCTGGGGCTCAGTGGTAGAGCACTTGCTAGCATGTGTGAGGCACTGGGTTTGATTCTAACCACAGCATATAAATAAATGAATAAAATAAAGGTCCATCCATCTTAAAAATAATAAAAACCTCTACGTTTAATTTGATCAAACTTTTTTTTTCTTCATTTATTGCCTCAATGTATTGTGAGTCCACCCCAGGGGCAGATTCCCCCCCCCCCCCCTTAAATGTGGTGTTGGATTTTAGAACCCAGGGCCTGTGAATGCAAGGCAAGCACTTACCAACTGAGCTATATCCTCAGCCCTTAATTTATTTTTTGTAGTCCTGGGGATTGAACCACAGGGGTGCTCTACCACTGAACTCTCTTGACTCTTTTAAAAATATATTTATTTGTTTGTTCTAATCAGTTACTCATGACACCAGCATGCTCTTCGATTCAATGTACACAAATGGAGCAAAATTCTTTTTACTTCTGGTAGTACACATCATTCTTGCAGTCACACATGTACTGATGTAATCATGACCGTCCCATTCCACCATCTTTCCTACCTCCAGGCTCCCTCCTCCTGGACCCTTTTTATTTATTTTGAGTCGGTTCATGGGATGGTCTGAAATTTGTGATCCTCCTGCCTCAACCTCCCACTTTGCTGAGATGACAGGTGTGCATCCCTGCCACCTCTCCCAGCTGCCCTGTTTTGAAGAATGGAAGCTAGGGTCTCAACCTCATACATGCTAGGAAGTGCTTTACCAGGGCTGCAGCCACCCCTCCAGTGCTGGGGTTTAAACCTGAGGCCTTTGGCATGCAAGGCAAGCCGTTCTGCCATGGAGCCACATCCCCAGTTCTAGCTTTAGCAGGGAGGTACACCTTACACAACTGTGTGAACACCCAGTCATCACGTTTAAAGGATCTGCTTTACTTGCTTATATTGGTACTTGGAATTGAAACTCAAGATTGCTTAACCCCTGAGCAATATCCTAAATTGCTGGGTCTGGCTTTGAACTTGAGATTCTCCTGCCTTGTGTCTCCCAGTCACTTGGATTACAGGTGTGAATCAGTGCTCCTGAGTTCCTTACTATTTTTGATGAGCTGTATCTGCATATATTTATCTGCATATATTTATCAGTCAGCCTTGCAGTATTTGGGATGATTTATTATTGTCAGGATAAATAGTTTTTTGTATTGGGGTTGAACCAGTGACACCTTACTACTGAGCCACATCCTGAGTCCTTTTTATTTTTTATTTTTTTGAGACATGGTCTTGCTAAGTTGCTAAGGCTGGCCTCAAATTTGGGATCCTGCTGCCCCACCTCCAGAATTACTGTTATTATAGGCATGTACCACTGTGCCCATCAGAATAAATCTGTTTTAAGAAAGATATACCGATAGGTTGTCTTTGTGTTTTTCAGTTTGCACACCACTTTTGTAGTAATGCCCTTGTGAATTTATATGTATTATATTCACTCTCATAAATATTTTGTTCATTTACAAAAGAGGTTTAAATGAATTCTATCCTACAGAATCGTCGAGAATGGTCAAGAAAGAGTAGAAGTTGAAGAAGACGGCCAGTTAAAGTCCTTAACGATAAATGGTAAGGAGCAGCTGCTACGCTTGGATAACAAGTAATTCAACGCACGCATTTAACAGAAATGTTAAACTATAACAAGCACCATTTGAGGATTAACAGGAACATTTTTTTGAAGATTTCAGACGAACTCGACTTTCAGTATAATTGTACCTAATCTAAAGTATTTATAAACAGCTCATCGGAGCCCCTATTTGTCATAGACTTTTGAGTTTATTGTTGGGACCACACAATAGGACCATTTTTTTTGTCTTTAAAATTGTTGTAATCTCTGTATGCACTTTGCTTTTTTATTAAACGTTATCCAAGGTGAGCCTTGACTTTGAGTAGTGCTAGGACAAGATTGTATTCTAACACCAGCATGGATCTGCTTCCCATTGTGTTTGACATGTGAGCCAAGTAGTGTCAGCCTGCTGTGAGCTAACATTGCCAGGATGAGGCTCCTGTAGAAGTAATTTGGTTTTTTTTTTTTTCAGTATTTAGTAATGAAAGATATTAATGCATTAATGGTAATACATTTCTGGTTTAATATAAATAAGGATGTTTTCTAGTTGTGCATGAATGCTGGCAACTTAGTAAAGTTTTGACAATTGTTTAAATATGTAATGTTAAGCTTAGGTTTAAAAATCTGGTATACTGGGTCTTTGTCATTTGCTTAAAAAAAAAAGAAAATAAATGTGAATGTGTTTGGTGCATTTTTTCCTGAGTGGGGTCTGCAGCCTCTTTGTGTCTGTGTATGATTTTGTGCCTGGGCTTCTAGTGTCACTCCATTAGTGTTCCTTTCATCATTAAGGTAGATACTGACTGAAAGGCACGTGTAGACATTTTCTATTTGGAGAGTGTGTAGAGATTATAAAGAATTATCAGCAATCTTAAGAGATTATTAGCAATGTATTGAACATGTCAGTATAACATTTATATGGGGGAGGCGGGTAATGCTTGTAAAAAAAAAAATAAAAAATTAGTGCCGGGGGAATTGAAGCCAGGGACCTTAACCATTGAGCCACATCCCCAGACCTTTTTATTTTTGAGACAAAAACGCCTCGCTCCCTTGTTGAGGCATTCCTTGAATTTGAGATCTTCTTCCTCATCTTCCCCAGTGGCTGGGATTATAGTTGTACACCACCAATTTCCATTCTTTAAAGCATATTGTTCTGTAGGATGTATATGATGTAAGATCACTTAAGCACAGTATACATGGTAAAGTAATGGAATCACAAGAAGAGAGCAAAAATAAAGTTGCTGCTTTTCTCAGTCTGTAAAACCTTTTGCAATTATCATTGGTAAGCAGAATCCTAGCTCAAAGTTACAAATATTAAAAAAAAATGGCCTTCAATTGCTTTTAAACACTGCCCTGGATGTTGTGTCCTGTGATAGGCGCCCCCCCCCCATTGTTTTGAGAACGAGCAGTATATGGTCCTTCCCTGACTTTTAGCCCAGGTGACCAAGCTGTGGGATTTTCTATTAAATATCACAGTGTCTTTAATGAACCTTTTGTTTCGCTACTGCAAGTAAGTAAACAGTATTTTAACAGATGCCATAGGAACCAAGTGCAGCAGTAGGTAACAGGTAGTTAAAGAGTGCCATACGAAAGACTGCAGTGAGTGATGGGCCTGGGTGTGTTAGGAGATCTTGGCACATGACCTCTGGTTGGAGGTAGGTATGCATCCTGGAACCATGCTGGTACAGCTAGAAGTTTGCATCAGAAAGCCTGCCTTCAGCACAGATGATTTTGTTACAGAATGAGAACTTTCAAGTTGGGTTTATTACGTTATTAGTAAAATTGACAACTTATTTGAAATTTTTTCAAATTTGGTTCCCTGGGTTTTTGAAGAATATCAAGTTCATTGCATGAGACATGAGTCCAGAGTATAATATGAAAGCACCTTTAAAAAGTTATAAAACTGTTTTGTAGCAGTGAAAATACCATTTCCAAGATTGACATGGCAGAACAGCATTTCATGTAGATAATAAGTCTCAATAAATTTGATATTTATTTTGTTTTCTGTATTTGAAAAGATGTCTCTGTAGTGTGGATTGCCTTTTAAATTGAAATCTGCAAGCAGCTTGATGCGTAGGTGAACTTGCTTCTGCTCACTTCCACCCAAAGAGTGGATCCCATGCCAGGAGCTGCTTCATTGGTTTGTGCCCAGTTTCCTTGTGGAGGAGGACCTCTTGTGAGGGACCAGTTTGCTGCATTTATCTTACCTCTGTAAGCTTTCTTTTCTCTATAGTTAGGTTTCCACAGTTGACTTGATTCAGATTACTGGTGGGTTTTTCCCTGTACTTCTCAACAAAATATAAGCTCAGTGTCCATGTGTTCAAGTTTGGTTTTAGAGTTCTAGTGACTGTTACAATATGATGGTTCCAAGTATTATTTATCTAATTCCTACTGGGCGTTCTCCTGCTGGCAGATTTTCAGAAGATCCCAGAGGTTTAGTCTAACCATTTGATTAAGCTTCTCTTACAGCTTGAGGACATTTCTTCTGAAGCACAGATTCCTTCTAGGATGGTAAGATCTGAAGAGCACTGGGACGATCATCTTTGGAGCAGTTTGAATTTATTAGTTACCTACTAAATTGCTTATTCCTGTAGGACCCCCCCCCCCCCCACACACACACACTGGGTGGAACCCAGGGCTTCCTGCATGCTAGGCCCTGGGCTACCTCTCTAGTCCTTTTTATTTCATTTTTAGACAGGGTCTCCCCGAGTTGCCAGGAACTCGCTATCCTCCTGCCTGTCTCCTGAGTTGCTGAGCTTGCAGGCATGTGCCCCCTTGCTCAGTCCAGCTTGGGTTCTGTGTTTGCCTGCTGGTTGGTGGTATCCTTTCTAAGGAGTGCTAACACACTATGCAATGACAGATGTTCTCAGTGTACCTAGCAGTCGTTGATACCTGGTTTCTATCTCTCTGCTGTTGTGATCTCAGCCATTTGCATGCTCAGTGACAACATGGAGGTACATGTTTCCTCTCTGGTGTAGGTTTTCAAGTGCAGTTATATGGAGTCACTTTGAATACTTGGTCTTCTATGGTCTAGAGGTAGCTAGCTGAATTATGAGACCAGTTTGGGGTGAGGTGGTTAAGTACAGACATGAGATCTTGTGACCTTTTGAGGCCCTTTTAGGGCCATGCTTGTGCAGTTGGTAGCTGAACATGGCAGGAACCCTCTCAACTAGCATGTCGCCCATGTGTATTGAGGTTATCCCTATGTCACCTCTCCTGAGCCCTTGGGAGTCATCCCATGGTGCCACTTCTGTTTGGCTTCCCTACCCACCCACCCCAGTCCCCCATTGAACCCAGGGTCACTTGGCCACCGAGCCACATCCCCAGCCTTATTTTGTATTTTATTTAGAGATGGGGTTTCCCTGAGCTACTTAGTGCTTCGCTGTTGCTGAGGCTGGCTTTGAACTCATGATCCTCCTGTCTCAGCCTTCTGAGCCCCTGGGATCACAGGGGTACGCCACAAGCCCAGTTTGTTTTGACTCTTAAGAGCTGCTTCGCTTTGAAAGCAAACTTAATTTTGAGTAGGGTCTGTTGGGCAATTTTATCATCCCCCCAGTGTTGGGGATTGTGAGTCCTTTTTTGGGGGGGCTACTGGGGTTTGAACCCAGGGGTGCTTAACCACTGAACCACATCTCCAGTCATTTTTTTTTTTTAAAGAGAGAGTGAGAGAGGAGAGGGAGAGGGGGGGGGGAGAGAGAGAGAGAGAGAGAATTTTTTTTTTTTTAATATTTATTTTTTAGTTCTCGGGAGACACAACATCTTTGTTGGTATGTGGTGCTGAGGATCGAACCCCGGGCTGCACGCATGCCAGGCGAGCGCGCTACCGCTTGAGCCACATTCCCAGCCCCCTCCAGTCATTTTTAATTACACACACACACACACACACACACACACACACACACGTGTGTGTGTGTGTTATATAAAAAAGAGAGGTAGAGAGGTTTTTTTTTTAATATTTATTTTTTAGTTGTCTTTGGACAGAGACTTGCCGAGTTACTTAGGGCCTTTGTGAATTGCTGAGGCTGGCTTTGAACTCTCATCCTCCTGCCTCAGCCTCTTATGCCAGCAGGATTACAAGCAGCTAAGATTCTAAGCATGCACCACCACACCTCCTGGCTAGTGTTGGGCTTCGAGCCCAGGGCTTCTCTATCACTGAGCTACATACCTGGCATTTTGTTTTGGAACACGATGTTGATAAATGACTGAATCCTTAGTATTGTAGGTGTGCACCAAATGTCCCAGCTGACTCAGGTACATTTGGAATGTACTATTTTTCGCTTTTATAGGGACCCAGACTTTGGTGCTGGGTTCTTACCCACAGTTGATTTATTAGAGGTAAAATTAGGGACATAACCCCAGTGCCCTCTCCCTCTCTTTATGGTGCTGCTGCGGGGGATTGAATCTGGGCCTCAGGTGTATTGCTAAGCCACTCCCCAGCCTCTGCATCATAATGGAGCCGCTGATTCAAGGGCTACCTCTTATTAGAAAAAGAAGCGTAATTGTTGACCATGAGGTATGTCACTGCCTGTTTGCATTCCTGTTTTTGTGGAGGAAAGTTCATCAGACCATCCAGGAGTTGACTGTGACCTGATGATTTGGGCATGTCTTGCATTGCTGTACCTCCAGTGAGGTCCCTGGAAGCTGAGTGCTTTCTTTGGTGTTCTCATTCTGCGTCAGAGCTTGCATTCTCTGTTTAGCTGGTTGAGCCTCCTGTTCAGGGCTATGTTTCCTCTGCAGAGCAAGCCCTTCTCATTGATTGTGTTCCACGTCGCCAAGTGGTCCGAAGCTTGCTGCTCAAGTGGCCTTCTGCTTCACCTTTCTCTTGTACCCTGCCCTGTGGCTCTCTTGGTCATGTGTTTAGATGCAGCTCTTCAGAGCACTTTCCCACATTTTCATTTTGTACCTTGACCTTTGTGTTAGAATTCCCAGCTTTCTCCCAGACTTCGTGCCATCTTTATCCCGTTAGTTTGTTAGATATAGCATCTCTTTTTTTGTGTACTTTTGTCCTTGAGGATTATTTCTGTGCCAGATCCCCTTACATCAGGTACTGAAAGGACAGCTCATGGTAAACTCTTACACTTTCAGATACAATGCAAAGTCAACTCTAGGTACCCTACAACCCCGAGTTGCATTGAATTGGTAGATTCACTTCACTTCCAGGAACAATATGGCTGACTTGGCCAGCCTTCCTTCCTATTTTGGGTAGTGGTGGTGTTGGGATCCAAGCTCAGGCTTTTGCAAAGTGTGAAGTCTCACATATATAATCCCAGTGGCTCCAGAGGCGGAGGCAGGAGGATGGCCAGTTCAAAGCCAGTCTCAGTAATCGCAAGGTTCTAAACAACTCATTGAGACCCTCTAAGTGAAATACAAAATAGGGCTGGGGAATGTGGCTCAGTCCTGGAAACCCTGTCCCCCCCCCTAAAAAATCACGCTTTTCATTGGCCTATGCCTCCAGCCTTTCATTCATTTTTTTTTTTAAATTTTTTTTTAGTTTTTCGGCAGACACAACATCTTTGCATGTGGTGCTGAGAATCGAACCCAGGCCGCACGCATGCCAGGCGAGCGCACTACCGCTTGAGCCACATCCCCAGCCCCAGCCTTTCATTCTTTTTAAAAAGTATATTATTTTACATCTATCGGAAAAAAATTAATGTGTTCACACACACGTGCACTTCTTTTTGTGCATCTGTGTGCTGGGGGTTGAATCCAGGGTCACTTTGCCACATTCCCAGCCCTCCTGAGCCACTGGGATTACACAGGCGTATGCCACCTTGCTTGACTGTGCATGCCCATTTCTTAAAGGGAACCTAGGTGGCCAGTGCGGTGGCACACTCCTGTAATTCCAGCTTCTTAGGAGGGTGAGGCAGGAGAATCATGAGTTCTAAGCCATTCTCAGCAACTGTGAGGCCCTAAACATCTCTAAATACAAGAGTTCAATCCCCAGTAAACAGTGCTCCCTCTTCCCCCGCAAAAAAAGGGATCCTGTTTATCATGTCGTCTTTTTACTTAGTTCCTTTAATGTAGTCACTCCTGGATTACTCTCATTTCATTTTGCAATTTTTTCCCCCTTTTTTTGATACCAGGGATTGAACTCGGGGGCATTCAACCACTGATGCACATCCCCAGCTATGGTTTCACACAATGGGAAGTCCTGGTGATTTCCCCATCCAGCTTCTCATTCTTTTATTTATTTATTTATTCATTCATTCATTCATTCATTCATTCATTCATTTATTTATTTATTTTTAAACCAGGGATTGAACTCGGGGGCACTTGACCACTGAGCCACCTCCCCAGCCCTGTTTTGTATTTTATTTATTTAGTGGCAGGGTCTCACTGAGTTGTTTAGCGCCTCACTGTTGCTGAGGCTGGCTTTGAACTTGCAATCCTCTTGCCTTATCATTCTGGGTGCTGTGACTATAGGCGTGTGCCGCTGTGCCTAGTAATTTTTTTGTTTGTTTGCTGCTGAGCTTTATCTCTAGCCATTTTTGGGGGAATGGTTTTGCTACCTTGTCCAGGCTGATCTCGAACTTGGGATCCTTTTGCCTCTGCCTGTAATAGCATTTAAATTTTATTTTTTTAGATGTTGATGGACTATATTTTATTCATTTATTTATATGTGGTGCTGAGAATTGAACCCAGTGCCTCACACATGCTAGGCAAGTGCTCTACCATTGAGCCACAGCCCATGTAATAGCATATTTTCTAGAATGAAAAAATTCTGTTTGCTCACATCCCCAGCCCCCTCCCCTTATTTTCTCATAACAAATCATTAGTATTTTTGGCAGAGATTTTTAGCTGAGTGCAGTGGTTCGACATTTGTAAGACGAAGTCCTCTGGACCCGCCTGGCCTCCTTGAGTTGGCTTCAGCTTGCAGGTGGAGTCCCGACATTTCTTGCAGTGTATGCCACGGGAGCATCTCGCCGTCACCCATCATCAGGTTGAAGTGCCAGGAGTTGGAGTGTGTGTCGTATCCCGGTGAGCTCAGCAGCACAGGGTGGAGAGAGCTTCAGTCTGTGTGTTGCCAGTTGGGAAAAGATGCAGATTCCAAATTCCAGATAGGGTTTTTACTGAACCTGTATTGCTTTCACAGCATTGTAAAGTTAACAACAACAACAAAAAAGTGAACCTCACACCCCAGTACTGGGTTTCAGTCTACGGGCACTTGACCACGGAGCAAATCTTCAGTCCTTCTCCCCCACCCCCCCAGGTCTGAGGACCGAACCCAGGGCCTTGTGTGTGCTAGGCAAGCTCTCTGCCACTGAGGCTAATTCCCAACCCCTCCCCAGTCCTTTGTGTTCCTTTTTGTGGTACTGGGCATTCAACTTGGGGAGCTACTGTTAGTAGAGCTAGTTCCCAGCCCTTCTGAAAAGATTGTGTTTTGACACAGGGTTTCACTTGTTGCCCAGGTTGGCCTTGAACTTGAGATCTTTTGTCTCCTGAGGCACTGGGATTGTAGGGTGGGGTGTGTTCCCTCTTCAGTGGTTTGTCTTGAGATGTTGATCTGCATTCTATATTTATAAATTTGAGTTTAAGAATTACCTTTTTTCTTGCTGGGATTTGAACCTAGGCACTTTACTGTGGAGCCACATTCCCCACTTCCTTTTGTTTTTTGAGACAGAGTATCACTAAGTTGTTTGGGACCTTCCTAATTTGGCTGGCCTCTTTATTGTGATCCTCTTGCCTAAGTCTCCAAAGTGACTGGGATTACAGGGTTGTATCATCATATGTGGCTCAAGGCCAACTTTTTAAAATTATTTTTTAAATTTAAAAAAAAATTTTAAACAGTGAGAGAGAATTTTTTAATATTTATTTTTTATTTTTTTAGTTTTCGGTGGACACATCTTTGTATGTGGTGCTGAGGATCGAACCCGGGCCACACGCCTGCGAGGCGAGGGCACTATCGCTTGAGCCACATCCCCAGCCCTCCCCCTTTAAAAAATAAGTTACACTTATAAAACTCTTCATTTTTGCTGGTTCTGAATCATTTGTAGTTTTGAATTTGTTTCCACCCAACATGGCATGTGAAGCATCTGTTTTGGTGTAAATTATTCAGAAATGGCTAGTTTTACAAATAGTAGTGTGAACTCTCCCTCTGTTATTTCCCCCCAATCAAGTTTGAAGTTCTGATTATATTTAGCAATCAGAAAGTAAATACCTTTGCTTTCTGAAAAACAGATTTGAAATATTCCCTGTGTTTTTTTTTTGGGGGGGGGGCGGTGTTGGGAATGGCACCGAGGGCCTTATATTGTTCTGTGGTTGCATCTCCTGCCCCATCTGTCTGTCGTAGTCCCTTCCCCTTTGAGTCCCTTAGCCCCTCAGTGGGGCTCTACTGTGGCCCTACATTTCCAGATTCTTGCTAGGATCTTAAGTTGCCCAGGCTGATCTTGAGTTTGTGGTCTTTCTGCCCTGAATTGCTGGTGTATGTCACTGTGTCCATTTTAATTTTCCTGTCTCTGTCCTTCCTTCTTCCCCGACCTTGGGATTGAACCCAGGAGCACTTTACCAGTGACCTACATTCCCAGCTCTTTTTTATTCTTTTAGAGTCAGGGTCTTGCTGGGTTGTTGGAGGGTCTCACCTCATTGCCAAAGCTGGACTTGAATTTGTGATCCTCTTGCCTCAGCTTCCCAAGAGACTGGAATCACAAGTGGCACCACTGTGCCCGGCTTGTTTTAGGATTGTGGTGTGGCGCAGCGCGTGAACAGCTTGCACATGTGTCTACACTTCCTTTGCTTTTTGACTTAATGTTAACCTGGTATAGTTTTACTTTGTCCCTTGAAGCTCGTCTAGGGCAAGTGGGCATGTAGGAGACTAGACCCTGCTTTGTGCTTCAGAAGGGGCTGTTGGCACTGCTGACCTGGTGGGTTAGGCCCTCCCCTTATGTGGGCACCGTGTCCACCTCCAGTGCTCTGGGCAGAGTGTGCGGTTCCTGCTGTGCTGAAGGCTCTGCTTCCTGGAGTCACTTTAATCGAGACCATGCTTGTGGCCCCTGTAGCAGTGTCTGAAAATTAGGAGTGTAAAAATGCTCTGCTTCTAGCAATTCCCTGTACTCCCACCTGCACCAGGTCTGGCACGTGCCTTGCAGGGGTGGCTGACCTTGTATGGGCTCCACAGTGGCCCTGGGCTTCTTCCTCATCTTCTCAGCTCCTGAGGGGCTGGGTCTGCTTGGAGTGGCACAGCGCAGCTGTCAGCATTTTCCCAGTGCTGAAAACTACTCAGGGCATCTTAAAGGGTTAGGGTTAGGGTTAGGCTCTGCAGTAGTTCCCAGGCTGAAGGACTTGACCTTCAGGGGACTCCCTGCAACTGTCCCTGTGCTGCCACCTGCCCTGGACCTGAGGGTGGAAGTGTGTGTCTCTGAGCTCTGCCACTGTGCCTCTCTTCTGCAGAGGGGTGGCTGCAGTGCTAGTGGGATCTGCCCCTCCAAGTGGGCTGCTGTCCAGGCCTGGTCCCAGGGACTGCCGTGTGTGTCTACCCTTAGGCCCATGCCTGGCCTCGATCTGTTTCCTGGACATGGTTTGAGGGGTGAATGCTGTGTGTTTACCAGGGTTGCCTCGCTGCACTGTCTTGGCTCACAGCACTTGGCCTGAGCTCCAGTGAGCATTTGGTGTTTCCTGCAGGCCCCAGGAGACTGAAACTGAAACCCAGCTCAAGGAGAGGCGTCTAATATAGGGCCTGCTGTTGGGGGAAGTGACCCTGCGCGGCCTCTGGATCCTCTGGCCCTTGTCTGCCTTGGTGTGGTTTGTGCTTGACTCCCAGTTGAACCCAGGCATCTGCCTGTGTCAGTAGCTGTCATTTTCTTTTTCCAGTAACATTGATAAGTGGTCTTCACATCTTCCGAAGACCCCTCAGTCAGTAGCCTGTTAGACTTGTAATGGCTGATGATGTTGTGTAATGGCAGAGCACTTGCCTAGCATGGGCCAAGCCTGGATTCTAATCCCAGCAAGAAAAATAATAAACAAATAAATAAAGCCTTAGAGTCTGTCTGCCTGCCTCACTCTGACCTGCCCATCCTGCACCTCAGTTCAGTTGCCTCGTGGGTGCCGCAAAGTGGCTCGTGTATCCTTATGTGGTAAGTAGAATTTTGAAATAATTTGAAATAGTTCAGGGCCTCTTGAGGTTTTCTTATGAGATACCTTATAATGTAGGCTCTGCCTGTTGGCTGTTTTCCATTCTCCACCTCCTCCCATTTTGTGTGTGTGTGTGGGGTAACCAGGAACTGAACCCAGAGGTGCTCTACCACTGAGCCATATCCCAACCATTCTTCTATTTTGAGATAGGGTCTTGATAAGTTGCTGAGTCTGGTCTCAAACTTGGGATCCTCCTTCCTCAGCCTCCTGAGTAGCTGTGATCACAGGGCTGCCACTGCTTGACTTAGATTGTTCTGGAACAATGGTCTACAGACCTTTCCTGGCCACATTCTCAGCCCTATTTTGTGTTAAGTTGCTTAGCAACAGGGTCTCATTGAGTTGCTTAGCACCTGTCTCTGCCCATTCTGTCAGCTGCATACTCTAGGTCTGGGTCCCTTGGCCATTGTTCCCAGACTCTGGGTAGCTGAGGCAGCAAGCACCTGCTTGCCATGTCCTATTTTGTTCTCACCTATTTGCTGTAGAGTTCAACAATAGTAGGTTCTCGCTGTCCCCAGTCCTTGCCCACATCCCAGGTGTTGGGAGTGAGCCGGTCTTGAATGGGCCAGCAGGCAATTCTGGATGTTTGTGCTCCCTTAGGGAGAGCAGTCTTCATGATTTGAATATGTATGGGATTGAACTTTCTTCCCACCCCACAGAAGATGGACAGGAGCAGTGGCAGCAGAGGCCCTTGGACACTGTGGGCTTGGGAAAGCGGTGGTGTGTGCTGGTGGCCCTCTTTTGCATGCCTTCAGCCTTTGACTGCACCAAGAACCAGAGCTGCTGGGGCGACAGCTGGTGCATGTTCCTCACAGCTTCCAGATGACTTCAGTGGCTCTGGGCGACAGCTGCACGCCTTGTATTTGTTTTTAGATTTAACTTTGTAGAAGGCAGGACATCTTTAGGTATATTTTCTTTCCCAAGCAGAAAAGAAACTTGAACTCTTGTAACCAACCTATGCTGCTGTCATTTATAGGGTTTAATAATTCAGGACACAGCTCAATGTTACAATGTGCACTCAGCTTCTGGAAGCCCTGAGCAGAAAAGCAGATGTTCGTTAATTCATGTGCAGGAAGGGTCTATCAGAAGTTGTACAAAGTAGTCATTTACCTATGATTTGTAGAGTTAGCAGTGCCTTTTTTTTTTGTACTGGGGATTGAATTTGGGGAAACTCAACCACTGAGCCACACCCCCAGCCCTATTTTGTATTTTATTTAGAGACAGGATCTCACTGAGTTGCTTAGCACCTGGCTTTTTTGCTGAGGCTGGCTTTGAACTTGTGATTCTCCTGCCTCGGCTTCCTGAGCTGCTGGGATTACAGGTGTGAACCACTGTGTCCAGGTAGCAGTGACTTTTTTATACAACTAACGTGTATTGCCTTTTTGCACAAATTGCCGGAAAAAATAATTAGTGGTATATCCAGGAGTGGTGGTGAGTGCTTGTAATCCCAGCGACTCAGGAGGCTGAGGTAGGAGTATCACAAGTTAGAGGCTAGTCTAAGCAATTTAGTCAGACTGTCCCAAAATAAAAAATGTCATAAGGGCTGGGGGCATGGCTCAGTGGTTAAGCACCCCTGGGTTCAATCTCAAGTACTAGGTAGGGAGAGGAGCTATCTGAAAAAGCAGAATGTATATTTCCAAAGGTAGGAGATGATAATAGCCAGTGGCTTCACATGGAAAATTTGGAGGATCAGCTTTTAGACTGTGGTGGTGGGTGTGGCGGGATGATAGGAGCAGCACTTAACACAGGTTTTAGTTTTAGTTCAGGGAATGTGTCAGAGCGGAACCTGTGTCTTTAAATTTTGCTGAGGCTGGCTTGGAATCAGACAGGCCTGCAGCACTAGGAATCTTTTTTTTTTTTTTTTTTTTTTTAAGTATTAATTTTTTAGTTTTCGGTGCACACAACATCTTTGTATGTGGTGCTGAGGATCGAACCTGGGCCGCACGCATGCCAGGCGAGCGTGCTACCGCTTCTTGAGCCACATCCCCAGCCCGGAATCTATCTGTTGATGGAGAAGCTGATTGCTGGTTTTGTTTGCTTTTTGGTACTAAGCATTGAACCCAGTGACCTGTACCACTAAGTCTCACTCATCTCCAGTGCTTTTTATTTTGAGGCAGGTTCTCTCTTTTTAAAAATATTTTTAGTTGTAGATGGACACAATACCTTTATTTTACTTATACATGGTACTGAGGATTGAGCCTCGTGCCGTACACATGCTGAAGCCAAGTACTCTACCACTGAGCTACAACCCCAGCCCTTGAGGCAGGTTCTGACTTGCTTATTGCTTCAGCTAAGGTGCTGAGGCTGGCCTTGAAATTGGGATCCTCCTGCCATATCCTTCCTAGTCGCTAGGATTACAGGCTCATGCCACCAGGCCCAGCCAGCTGATTGCTTCTTAAGGATGTCCCAGTTCTTTGGCTTTCTTTATGGAGATCTTGCAAAGGGTATTGGTTCAGGGCTTCTCTGCAGTGTGCAGAAGCTTCCCTGTGGCAGCAAGGTCCATAGGGTCTGCTGCTGGCCTCATTCTTGGCCTGGAGATCTTCCCTCCTGATGAGCAAGTACAGAGCGATCCCTGCTCTGTTTGCTTTTCAGATGACTCCCCAGGTTTTAAAGGATTGAGCCAGGAGACAGCATCTGATGCAGACTTTTGAAGTTGTGCTACTTGGTGGCGGAGCGCTTGCCTCGCATGTGCAGGGCCCTGGGTTCAATCCCCAGCACTGCCAAAAATAAACAACAATAAAAACACAGAAAAGCCTCAGTTTTAAAGCTTGAACATTAAATATATTAAATACTGATAATATTTGTTTTATTTATTTTTGCTGTGTGTGTCCATGGTACTGGGGATTGAACTCAGGGGTGTTTTACTACTGAACTAGTATTCTTTATTTTAAAAAAACATCCTTAGTATTTTTCATTTTTTAAAGGTCACATGTGATATATACATAGATGTTGAGTATTTTTTTAAAGAGAGAATTTTTTAATGTTTATTTTTTAGTTTTCGGTGGACATAACATCTTTGTTGGTATGTGGTGCTAAGGATCGAACCCGGGCCGCATGCATGCCAGACGAGCGTGCTACCGCTTGAGCCACATCCCCAGCCCTAGTATTTTTTTTATTTTGAGACAGGGTCTCATTACACCTGCCTTGGTCTCCCTAGCCACTGGGATGTAGGCGTAGCGACTCACCTGGTCTCAGCGACTGTAATGCAGTCGGCCTTGCCTATTTCAGGCTCTGGGGGAGTTAGAGGAAGGCAGTCCCGGGGTAGTATGACTAGGCTCTGGGACACGTGTCTCTGGGCTTTCTCCTTCTGTTGATGGTTGCAGTCCATCTCCTCTAGGCACTAAAGTGGGCCAGCTGTGTGCTTTTTTGTGTGTGAGTCTCATCCTGTACCTGTGTGACCTTTTTGGCGTCAAGGTCCACTCTATCTTCAAAGGCACTATCCCTGGAGCCCAGCTGTCAGTGGAGACTGTGAGGATCTCCTCATGAAAAGCTTGAGTTGGGTCCTCTGTGTTGGCTTGGCAAGTGTGTACATTTCCATCCAAACATCTCGTGGCACACCGTGCACCCTGGTCTTGAAGGCCCATCTGACTCCAGCTAATGGTGTGGAATTCCCCTGCTGCAGGAGCTATGGTGTGCAGGATGCAGTGTAGATGGGAACCCTGGATGTGCAGGTTAGCGAGGACCCCCAGCTTGACTTGCTTGGCTGGACAGGAGCATGGTGAGGCACAGTTTGTGGGCACTGAGGACTTTTCTGGAAGAGGCGTGTTCACTCTGAGCCCTGCAGAGGAACCTAGTACCAACTTGAGGCCACACAGGTGCGGGAGGCAGACTGGCCAGGGCCCCAGCTCATGCATGCAGTCTGTGTGCAGTGGTGACCTCATGACCAGGCTCTGAGGGAGATGGAAGCGATTGGAATCTGTTGATGTGGTTGAGGCTGCCCTGGTTGGTGCATACCCTGGCTCTCCCGGGGCTCTGCAGGTCCATTAGCTCAGGGTGTGCTGGGTCTCTTCCTGCAGTGGGCCTGAGTCCCTGCATGGGCTTTGTTACCTGAATCTCTTAGTACAGGAAGGATTCTTTACTCTTGTTACAATCAGAGCTTTAAAATTTGTCTTCTAAGGAGCAGAGTGTTCCGTTGCTGGTGCTCTTACAGGAGTCTCAAGGGCGATTACCAGCTCTTCCTCCCTGTCTCTACCATGCTCCTGTGGTCCTCCTGACAGCGGGCCCTGGGAAGGGTGCAGTGCAGGGGTGTGTGTGGCTGTGGTTACAGCCTCCTGACTGCTGAGCAGCGAACACTGGAGACCCCCATCTCCAATTGCTGTGCCTGCATCACCATACCATCCTTTCTTGGCAATATCAAGGCTGAGTCTTAGATGCATTCAGCCTTTTTTCTAGCATTTTATTCTCCTTCCTGAGAGAAGAGAAACCGTGACTCCCTCCTGTCGGTGCCTGCGGCCATAGTTGCAGGGGGGAGCAGCACAGCCTGCAGATGGGTACTCCTGCCCAGGCAGAGAGCTGTGCGCTCTGTGTTGCGAGCCGCCTCCGCCTGTCCTCCTGTCCTGATCAGGGCTTAGCTGAGGGGGAGGCTGAGAGCTGAGGTACACACCTGTAATTCAGCATTTAGGCGCCCAGACAGGAGCTTCATAGTTCTAGACCAGAGTGGGCTGAGGCCGGGTGCAGTGGCGCATGCCTGCAGAGGTGTGGGCAGGAGGATTGCGAGTTCAAAGCCAGCCTCAGCAGTTTAGTGAGACTCTGTCTCTAAAAATTACAAAATAGGGCTGGGGGTGTGGCTCAGTGGTCCAGTGCCTCTGGGTTCAATCCTTGATTTAAAAAAAAAAAAAAAAAAGTGGGCTGGGTGTAGAGTGCTTGTCTAGCAGGACTCAGTCCCCATCTCCAGCATTGGGGACAACAAAGGAAGTAAGGCTTCCTTGTTTCCTGGTGTGGCCTCCAGTGGCGCTGCCAGGACGTGCGGGCCCTCCGTCCTCTGCCATGGTGTCTGAGCTACATAGGCCCCTCTGCAGGCCCACTGAGGTTCTGAAGGTGCTGGCCACCCTGCTGCTGTGGGAGTTTGCTGGGATTGGCTGCTCTCCAGCAAGCAGCATCTTCGAGCGATGTTTGTGCTCTCTCTGGCCTGCTTTCTTGGCCACTGAGACTTCAAGGCATGCTGCCCTCCCCCGCCCCAAGTGTTCGCTGCTGGCTCTCTGAGTTTCTGTGCTCAGGGCTGCAGATAGAGGGTAGATTCCCAGCATAGCCTGGGTGCTTGGCTTGATGCTGGGGGCAGATGGAAAGAACAAGCAAGGGAGGTCCTGGCTTGGCCCAGCCTCTTGGGTATTCTGGGAGCCTCCTGCACTGGAGGGTGGGCATGGTGGTGTCTTAGGTGTGTGGCGCTGTTGTAAGTTCTATTGTGTTGTGGAAACCCATCCAGTACCAGCCTGTGCCTGCTGTGGTTAGCAGCCCCACCCAGCACAGGAGGACAGTTGAGTCTGGATCTCAGGGAGTGGGTTCCTTGGGCTACTGTCAGACCCAGGCAGGTCTGCAGACAACGTGGGGAGGGCAGGGGGCCGAAGACCAGCCCCGGTGGGTTGGGACGTTCCAATGCCAGTCAGGGCAGGTTGAGTGGCGTTGTGTGGCTGTGGAAGTCAAGATGCTTAGAGAAGCTGGTGCCCTGGGAATGTTAGTCCTCTGCCCTGGCCCTTGGCTGTGGGGCACTGCTGTGCAAGCCTGAGAGCAGGTACTTCCAGGGCCACCCTCGCGGGCCTGTGCTGCAGGACTGGGGCTTGAAGTCCTTGGCGGGAGCCCATCTTGTGGCTTTGCAGCCACCCTCTATGCTGAGGGTGGCCATGGCCTGGGCTGTCTTCTGGTGGTGAAACGGGTGGCCATGGCTCGGGCTGTCTTCAGGGTGGTGACACGGGTGGCCATGGCCCGGGCTGTCTGCAGGGTGGTGACGCGGGTGGCCATGGCCCAGGCTGTCTGCAGGGTGGTGACACGGGTGGCCATGGCCTGGGCTGTCTTCTGGTGGTGACACAGGTGGCTATGGCCCGGGCTGTCTGCAGGGTGGTGACATGGGTCCCTCGTGTCCTGGTGCAGGTTAACTGAAGGCCTGTGTGTCACGGCAGTGGGCACGGGAGGAGTCCAGGGTGCTGGTGTGGTCGGGCAGTACCAGTGGGAATTCTGGAGGAGAATTGCACGCACCTCCGTTCCCACTTTATTTCCTTCCCAGGCACTTTTCAGATGTGGAGGTTTTGTGGGGACCTTATGGCCTCCATGCCTTGATTGTCATTGGTTAAAAGATGCTGTGCTTGCCCACCCCAGTCGCAAGGACCCGGGCAGGAAGGCTTCCTGGAGGGGTTTGCTTGGGAGCAGAGGTGCCCGAAGAACTGCACAGGGAAGTGGGAGCCGGGAGCCAGCTGCAGAGGTCCCGCGCAGGTTGGGTCAGGGAGGATTGGAGAACTGTGCTCTCAGGTGGTGGCCTCTACTGCTGGCCCCCTCCAAGGGCCTGGGCCTTCTCCCTGTGGGAGACACAGAACAAACAACATGGCTCTGAATTCTGAGTGATCAGGGCCTGGCCCAGAAGCACTGGGAGATGTGCGTCACTGCACCTCACGCTAGCTTGTTTCGAGGCAGGCTTTTGTCCACCTCTGCTGCCGGTGGCCATGGCCTGGGCTGTCTGCAGGGTGGTGACTGCGGGTGGCCCCCCTAGTCCTTTTATTTTACTTAACTCAGCGAGGCCCTACCTCAGTTATCTAGGCTGGCTTTGAACTCGCGATCCTCCAGCCTCAGCCTCTGCAGTCACTGGGATTGCAGGCGTGTGCCACCGAACCGAGCTCAAAGCAGCCCTTTGAGCTCATTAACTATGTCTGTCTGCTCCATCTGAGTGGTGTTTAGCCCTCTTCTCTTCTCTAAGCTGACAGTAAGCACAGAGCTCTAGCAGCTCTAGAAGCAGTGCATTTCTGCAGCCCCACCTTCGGGGAGGCAGGTGCAGGTGGATAAGGTAAGGAGCCACAGCTGTGCAGAGTCTGGCTCCTCTGTAGGCAGTGGCTTTGTAGCCTCAGAGAGACCAGGCTGAAGTGTGGGACCTTGGGGACCTGTGAGCTAGCTCCATGGAAGACCCGTGGCTGCACAAGGGTCTGTTGTGAGCACTTGGTGAGGTGTGCAGGTGTGTGCCTGGGTGGAGCCTGGAATGGCAGAGTGTGCCAGACACCATTGTTCCATGTGCTTGGACAGGAGACGGCTCAGGCCTGCCTGCTGATCGGCCCTTGCAGTCAGAGGTAAGTGGATGAGTTGGCGGCGCTGGCCCCCCAGAGTCCCGTGCTCAATAGCAGGCAGCCTGTGGGCAGTCCTTTACCTGGAACTCTTACTTTTCCTTCTCAAGTGTCCACACTTGGATTGACAAAGTGTAGTTTTTAAACAGAAGTACAAGCTGGGATTCTGCTCCGGGGCGGGGATGGGCTCTGTGCTTGGCTTCCTGGGGTCTCCTTGGTGCTGGTGTGGCCGGCTGCAGCTGGCCCAGGGCCAGTGCCGTGGTGTAGCAGGCTGCCTGGGCCCCCTTCGGTGTCTTGTTTCCAAGGCAGAGAGCATGGATCTCTCAACTCCTGTGTGCTCACATGCCAGGCCCTGTGGGGGGCACCAGCTCCTCATTGTCCCAGCTTGTGCCGGGGCTCTCTGCAGGGTGCTGCGTTTCAGTGGCAGCACCCCTCCAGCCTGGCCGCCTGCCACAGACTGTCCCGAGGTGCCATTCTGAGCCCTGGTGCCCGTGGGCATCTGCACACAGCCACTCGGTCTCAGGCCCCAGGGCTTGGGCACGCTGCAGAGTCCACATCTTGCCCACTGCCAGGATGCCACCCTCAGCCCAGAGGCTTCATGTGACCCAGAGGAGATCCATGTCTCATGGGGGCCTTAGGCCCTCTGGCAGGACATGCTGGATGCTGTGAGTGATGGGTGGGGCAGTCGGTACCTGATGTCCTAGCTCATGACAGCCTGTGGTGGCTTCTCAGCTTGCCCTTTGGGAACTCAGTCACGTGGCCGGAGAGACAGGAGAAATAGGATTGCTGTGGACGGTGCAGGGGCCAAGGCAAGGTGGACTTGAGTGGACTCCGGGAGTTGCTGGCTCCCAGCTGGTGCAAGCTGTAGCTGGGTGAAGCCGGAGCATGGAGCCTGGCACCAAGTTCCAGGGGTGGTTACAGGTGAGGACGTTGAGACCCTTGACTAGCATTTACGTCCTCAGTTTCACTGACGAACACCCTGGGCTGACTGGGAAACAGGGATGAAGGAGCCACCGCAGGGTGACCCCTGCCTGGGTTTGTTCCTCAGCAGGTGCGTGGCCTTGCCTCCCCCGTGCTTGGGCTATGCAGGAGGGCAGCAGGTGTTTTCCTCGCAGGGAGTGGAGTTCAGGGGGATGGGCGTGGTAGTTGGGAGGAGTCTCAGCAGCGCTTTCTCTAACAGATCCATGAAGTGCTTCTAGTTGAGAACTTGTGGAGAATCACAGTCAGTCCTTCAGTCAGTACTGTTTTTAGATGTTCTTCCTTGTTTCCAGTCAGTGTGCAGGTTTGATAAGGGCCTTCCAAGTGACTCGTGTTGAGTGGTGGAGGCACTGACGCCAGGGCCCAGGCCCGGGCAGTGGGAGGAGCTGGGGCTCAGGAAGGGCCAAGGCACGCCTCTGCCTGGCAGGATGGCTGGATGGGCACCCTCGCTCCCACAGTTTTCACGGGGTGCTTGCTTCAGCCAGTACAGGAGGACTCTTATCAGCACAAGCCCAAAAGCTGTCTGGGTCTGCCGCCTCCTTGCAGGTGGCACGGTTGGGTTGACAGCCATCCTGTCCAGGGTGGTTGTTCATCCGTGCTTCAATGGGTGTTTGCCTGGATCATTCTGAATATGCCCTGCAGGGTGGGTTGGAGCTGCTGTTTCCATAGCCTGATTTCCATGGGATTGTAAGGGCCCCAACAGTGCCAGCCTGGAATGGCCCATTTCTTTTTCCAGAAGTCTGGTGGCTCCAGGGGTAAGCAGCTCCTGAGGGCATGGCCCCCTTGCCCTTGAGGGCGGGTCTCCCGCTCATGTGCTCTCCCTGGTGTGTTTTCAGGTGTGGCTGATGAGGATGCCCTTGTGGAAGAGCGCCTGCGGAGAGGCCAGCCTGCCCTGCCTGCCCAGCACGCCAGCACCCGCCCTCAGAAGTCCTGCCGCCCCACACAGACGGCCAGGTCTGCGCCACAGCATAGCATCTGGGAGCAAGAGGAGGAGCAGGACAAACCACGGGTCCCCAGCACCTGGGACACGCCCATGAGCTCAGCAGGTGTGCAGAGGGAAACTGGTGTGGAGCAGCCCCAAAGTGATCCTCCCCCAAGTTCAGGACAGAGAGGACAGAAGTCATACCTGTGCTGCTGTGTTCTGACCTGAGCAGGTGTGGGGAGCCAGGGGGCAGGCACCAGGCCCTGGGGGCAGAGGCAGAGGAAGGCCTGTGCCCGAGCTCACCTCCAGGAGCTGTGCCGCGGGAGGCCTAGCTGTGGCTGCTCGAAGCTCTCCCTCCATTAAAGCAGGGTCCCACTGTTCTGCGGTGTGTGTGGAGTGCATTGCCCGGCAGGGGTGAGGGCTGCTGCGCTTGCCATGTCGCTCCATTACCTGAGTGCTGCTGTCAGAACCTCGTGCCAAGAGGTGGAGATCTGTCACTTGCCCTGATGGTCCCAAGCCACACCTATCTTCTGCATCTGCTTCACCCTTCAAAGAAAAAATCCCAGCCAGTCTGGCTCGGTGGCGCACGCCTGTGATCCCTGCAACTTGGGAGGCTGAGCAGGAGGACTGCAAGTTCAAGGCCAGCCTGGGCCATTTAGTGAGACTCTGTCTCAAAATAAAAATGAAAAGGGCTGGGGATGTGGCCCGGTGGTAGACTGTCCCTGGGTTCAGTCCTCAGTAGCACCAAATAAGCAAAACAAAAACAAAATAGAAAACCAGCAAAGTCCCCAACAGTTTGAGTGGAGGTGGCTGCCCTGCCAGCCCTTCTGTGGGCCTGGCACCCAGGACCTGGTTCCTGAGCCCCCGCTCTGCCCTTTTTCCTCCTGGCAGCGCCTGGAGGTCTCTGGTTACCTGTGGTGCTGAGCCCGAAGCCCAGTGTCGCTCCCTGTGAGGTGTCTGTGCCCCTGGGTCCCAGCTGTGTGGAAGCTGGTGGCCACAGCAGGACAGTTATGGAAGGGTCCCCACTTGGTAATCTGAGCCAGGGTGGTGTAGGCTGTCTCAGGTGCTCTGAGCAGGAAACCAAAGGGAGGAGTTCTACTGCTTTGCTTCCCCAGAGCCTCCTTCGTTCCCGCCTGGTCCTCCCCAGACAGAGCAGTGTCTGCAGGGTTTAGAGGAAAAAAACACACCCTTTCATCAACACTCACCTGTGGGCAGGTGTTGCTGGGCCTTGGGGCAGCTGGCACATGGCCCCTGTGGCCAGCTGCCCTGCTCTGCAGCAAGGTGTGCCAGGGAATGTAGCGGGGCATCAGCTCTCCCAGTGGGGCTGAGGGACAGGCAGTGTGCTTGGCCTTGCCCCACGGAGGGGCCTGCAAAGCCTCCAGGACTTCTGTCCACTCCTAGTACCGAGGGCTGTGAGGGCTGCAGGAGGGGCAGTGTCCTCTCAAGGGTCTCTGTGAGGTACAGGACATGCAGGTTGTAGACTGCAGGCTGGCTCGCTAGGTCATGCATGGCCTGCAGGTCCTAAGAGCTGGTGTGCAGGTGTGGGCTGCCCAGGGGACCCACCATCCCAGAACTGTGGGCCTTCTGGAAGGTAGTGCTTCAGCAGACCCGGCCGGGGACCCTGGCTCAACACCAGGCTCCTCCTCTCCCCGGTGGCACCTGTTGCTATGGATCCTGTTGAGTTTGGGGAAAGTAGGAATTAGCAGTGGAGACAGCCCTGCAGAGTCGTTGGTCCACGTGTCATCGGGTTCTGACCAGATGCCATTTTTGAATGGGAAAAACAGTAGACTTGTGAATTCAGAAATCCTTGCACAGGAGAGGTGGGCGGTGCCATCCTTGCCCATCGGCTCCTGTGTGTGGTGAGTTGGGACATTGCTGGTCTGTGCCCCCTTCAGGGGAGGCTCTGGATGTGCCAGAGCTGTCGGGTTGCCTTTCCCTGTCCTCAGGTCCCAGGCCTGAAGAAGAGCACCAGAGCTGAGGAGCATGGGTCCTTGCAGGTGCAGCGTGCTGAGCCCTATGCAGGAGGCAGGGAGGCAGGAGCCAAGTAGAGGAAGTGCCCCAGACACCAAGTGTCCCCTCCCCAGCGCAGCAGAGCCATGACCCTGGGGCCTCTCCCCTCCAGCAAGAGGGTTTGCCTCCAGGACTTGCTCATCTGGGTTGCAGGTCTGGGTGCTCCAGGTGTCAGGAGAGGACGGAGCCAGGGTGTGCCTTCCTGTAGTTGTGGCCTGGAGCCAAGCCAGCCCAGAACACTTAGACACTCTGGCTGTCTTCTGCATGCTCCCCTGTGGCCTTGAACGTCCCTGTCATTGCCTTTTTGTTGAATTTGCAAGTTTGGGCCTTTTTTCCTTAAAAAGCAGCATATAATAAGGAACACTGTCACCTTGAAGTGCTAGGGACCCCAGGTTCACACTTTGGCTTCTCGGCTGCACCGCAGAGTGGCCTGGTTTTCCCAGGAGCTCTCTCTCCTTTCCCAGTGTCAGAGTCTACTCTTGCCCTGCTTCTAGGATGTGAGCTTTCTAGATTGAAAACGAGTCTCCCTGGGAGACGCTTCTCAGGGATGGAACGACTGTGCATCGTGCCTGCTGAAGCAGACAGTGGGTGCCCTGGGGTTTGGGGAGTGGGACCGTCTCCCGTTGCAGAGGAGGTGGTCCAGGGAGCCCTAGCCGTGCCCCGTGGTGCTGAGGTGGTGTGAGACGCACCCGGGCTTGGTGACCTTTGCCCTGCTGTGGCATGGATTGCTGACCTCCTTTAAAATCGTTCTGCTTCATTTTAGAGGTACAGGCTGAGCTGCAGCCAGCCACCTTGAAGTAACACGTGGAAAGGTGTATTCCTCTTCCACATTGGCTCCAGCACCCTGTGGGCCTGGCAGGAGCTTGTGGCCATTAGAAAAGAATCTGAGAAGGACTCGGCATGTGAAAGTCATGAGAGAAGACAGCATGGACCCTGAGGCTTGGTGTCTGTGGGAGGCGGCCCCTGTCACCGCTGTGCTGACCCAGTTCTTGGCTTCTGGCAGTCTGACCTTTGTCTTCCTGCTGTGCCAACATTCCCAGTTGAAGCCCAGGCAGCCGTGGGTGTGCAGGGACCTGTGTGGGGGAGGTGGCCCCGATTCAGCTCCCGCCCACTCCCCACCCACAGGGCTGGAGGCTTTCTGTTCATGGCCCTTGGGGCAGAATACCCAGGGGTGAGCAGTCTTTCTTCTGATTGGCTGGACAGGTTGGTCATGCACTAGCTGACTCGAGGGGACATAAGAGGGCTCTGTCCTGGGTGAGAGATGGGTAGGCGCTGCCTTCTCGGCCTCACCTAGGGCCTGCAGGTGGTGAGACACCCTGGGTCTTGGCTGTGCGTCTGCCCAGGGCCCTGTGTGGGTGACTTGTGAGGAACCCGAGAGGCTTTCCACGTGCAGTTCAGAACGGCAGTGCGTGTCTTTGTGGAGGTTAGACGTGGACAAGACCGATGGCCTTTTTGCTTTCTTTTCAACGTGGGGAAGTTTCTAGCCACCTGCCTATGTCTCATGGGGAAGCAGTTGCTGGTGTGCAGTGTTTTACAAGCCGTGTTTCCTTAGGGTTCAAAGAAGGTGGCAAGAGGAAGAAGCAGAAGCAGAGAGAGGAGTCGAAGAAGAAGAAGTCGACCAAAGGGAACCACTAGGCTGGACTGGCCCTGCAGCCGCGCACAGCCTCGCTCGCATGGCCGGGCACGCGCTAGGTAGCAGCACTCGCGGTGCTGTCCCAGGGCCACCTTGCTTATTAGCAGGATTACGACGTGCGCTCACAGATCGGTAGGATCAGGGGCACTGGAGAGGGGGTGACATCACGGGTGGTCTTGACTTTCTGACTCTGCTTTTCCTCAGCACTAAATCTGTGAGCGTTTTTCTCTAGAATTATGAAGGGTCTGTCTCATTCTTTCCAGCTGTTCAGCCACCACACCAGCTACTGAGGTGTTCGTAACTGTAGAAGGCGATGTATGAGGTGCTGCTGGGAACCTGGTGTTCATGACACACACGGCCTCCTTTCCTGGTGGCTCGGGGCTTGGAGTTAGGATGTAGTTAAGTGCAGCAGAACTTGAAGATAATGTACACTGCACCTGAAACTGTGGCTGGCAGGGTACTTTTTGTTCAGAGCAGTTTGCCACACATAGCAGACCCTCACAAGTCACTTGAGATGTAAGACCATTTCTAGTATTTATTGTTCCAGTTTAAATCCTTTCCTGGTAGTCCAAATTTGACTCCAAATATTTAGTGTTTGCTACATCTCATTTTTTCTGCTTGGGCCCACAGTTGTTCTTTTAAGCAAGAAGGTTTGCTCAGCAGTGCCACCTCAGCTTCTATGGCTCAGGGTCTTGCTGGGAGAACAGACTGGTTACTTACCTGTCTGCGTGCGTGCACACACAAATGCAATAAGTCAGCTTTGAGCACGAAGCTTGTGCTGAAATTTCAGTTTGCAGACATTGGTCCCTGACATATTTTCTTCTATCTAGACTCTGCCTAGCCTCCTGTACCTGTTCCGTTTGCTCAATGCTTGGCCGCCTAACCTGGCTTTTATTGAGCACCAAGGAGACCTGGTGTTGCCCAGCTTGCCTGGATGTTCCTCCCAGGACATGCCCTTCCCTTTTAACACTAGGACCTGCTTTTTTCCTTGTCCTCTTGGAAGCGAGCATTGCCATGGCCTCAAGATGCCAGCAGTGTAGTCCAGCCTTGTGGAGACCAGGAGCATTCTGGTGCGAGCCATGCAGTAGTGTCCAGGTTGGGCCAGGAGCAAGTGTCCCTTGTGATTTAAAGTGAGGTTGCAGAGGAGTTTGCTGTGTGTGGTTTTGGGGAGTGGCGTGGGCAGTTGGGTGGAGAAGAGATCAGTATTTAATGCTTAATTGTAGAAATGTGACCCTGAAGGCACACTGTATTTTAATGGTACCTACATAAATAAAACATGGACACACGGACACTGTTGGTCTCTCTTGTGTTCCTTCTGTTGGTCTTTTTGTGTCCTCTGCCATCATTGTGGCCTTTCATGATCAGGAAGTTGCCCTGTTATTACCAATTAAAAAAAGGAGCAATTCTTCATTGTTTTCAATCCTGTAGATACTGTGATGTTCCAGGGTCAAGAGATGCAGAAAGGCCCCATTGCAGTGACATCCAGTAGACTGGTAGCTGATGAGTGCGCGCGCCTCAGCCAGTGACGGAGAGGAAGGGGGGCTTTGCAGCGTCCACTCTGGGGCAGCCCGACCCAGGTGGCCTCTGGGGTTTGAGAGAAGGCATAGCTCATTGCTTAGGTCCCAGGTGTCCTGTGGAGCCTGAGGTGGGCGGCTCTGCCTTGCGCCAGTTCCACTGCTGCCTGCAGCCACAGCACCACCTCAGGCTGGCCATAGGCGCACAGAGCAAGGTCATCACAGCCACCAAAGCGGTGGGTCCCCAGGTCTTCAGGAACCAGGCAGCTCCCCCTGTGGTCCCTCCCTGTGGGGAGGGAGAGAGTCCATGTGGAGTGCCTGCTGCGTGCCAGGGCCACAGGGTGGGGCCTTGCTCTGGGGAACAGGCATGATTCCTGGTGGGGCTGGCATCCAGCTGCCCCTCAGCTCGAGGCCTGGTCACTGTCTACTCCAAGATGCTTGCTGCAAACCTGCCTGTGGGGCCATGGGCACCAAGCCCTGCCCTGGTGCCCCTGGTGCTTGGCATCCGTCCTCTCTACCCAGCAGCTGTGAAGTGGGGCGTGCCTTGTCCTCTGCTATCTTTGTGGCCTTTTATGCTCTAGGTGGAGGATGTGGGTGGAGGGTGGTGAGGAGGGAGGAAGCCTGGCTCCTGCTTCTCCACAGGGGAGTGACTGGGAAGGGTCTGGGACCAGGACCGGAGGGGAGGCTGCACCCCACTCCACCTGCACTGCCATAGGCCTTGCGCCCCGGTTAGGTGCTATGGGCTGCGGATCCCATTTGCCAAACCCGAGTTCAATAAACATTTGGAAATACACCACAGTCAACAGAAAATGGTAGGAAAGGGTGGTGAGGCCCTCGGCCCTCTCCTATCTCCTGCTGCAATGACTGGACAGATGGGCATGATCCACAGAAAGCCCACCTGTGGCTTGGCATCTCAGGAACGCAGCCACGGCATGAAAAGCCACCTCTGCGATGGCTTCTATTTTTTCTTTTTTTAGAATTTTTTTAATATTTATTTTTTAGTATTTGGCGGACACAACATCTTCGTTTGTATGTGGTGCTGAGGATCGAACCCGGGCCGCACACATGCCAGGCGAGCGCGCTACCGCTTGAGCCACATCCCCAGCCCTCTATTTTTTCTTTTGCTGGCTGTTGGGGAAAGACCTGAGGTTCAGTCTAACTTCAGTCCCTGTCCTCCTTCAAATGTCCTCACCACTCTGAGGTCTCGTGTCTCTCCCAGGAACCTGAGATCCCTGGTCCTGATGGGCTTCCACCCTTGGAGAGCTTGTTCCTTGTTTGATTCTGCCCCAGAGATGCCACCCAGTGGACATCTCCTGTGAGTGTCCTTGTGGCTGTTCCGTCCAGAGATGACCAGTGGTCTATAGTCACCTTCACCGAGATGCCCCTGCTGCTGGCCTGTGGGCTATGGTGGGCATCAGCTTGGGGCCACCCCACTATGCTGGATCATGATGGGGCAGGAGTGGGTGGCAGCCAGCCCAGGTTGGTCAGTGCAGCTCTGCTGAATGTGCAGAAAGGCTGGGCTCCAGGTGGGACAGGCTGCCAGCTCCCTGTCTACTCCACGATGCTTGCTGCAAACCTGCCTCTGGGCCTGCGGGCACTTGGTCTTGGGGCTGGGTCCTCACAGTGCCTATGGGGGCCTTCTGCAGGAAGGTGGGCTGGAGGTGGCCTCTCTCAGGAGGGCGTGAGGACTCAGCCACCTGCCTGCCCTGGTCCCTGACGACCCACGCTGCCTCCTCATGGCCCTGCCTCCCACCCAGGCTGCACGTGGGGGCTTCTAGCAGTGGGATCCATCTCCCGTCCCCCCATGTCTCCTGCGTCCCCTGCACTCCTGCAGCCCTGGAAGATGTGAGGAAACCAGAGTTCCCTGTTCCCCTGTGTGTCCCGTGGTAGAGGGCAAAGTGCAGACTGGGTGGATACCAGCTGGCTGCTGCCACGCCCCAGGAGGACACGGGTGGCCAGAGCACTTGGAGCAGGGGCTAGGTGGGTAGGGCTGGGGTGTCTGGCCCTGTGTCTGGGAAGAGAGCGGACAGGTGTGGGAAAAGCAGTGGACATGCAGCTGCCCTTGGGCCCGTGCCCACTGGGTGCACCTCTGTGACAGGGGCTGGGCTGCGTCTCTGGCCCTGCTGCTGTCTTGGAGGTGGAAGGGGAACTGTGTGGGGCTGGTCCCCACTGCAGAAGACCCCCACCTGCCCCTGTTCCTCAGTGTGAGGTAACAGGTGCAGTTTCTGGAAATTGTGTTCTTCGCTCCAGATTTTGTTTTCCACGAGTGGAGGAGTCGGAGGAGGAGCCCCTGGCAGGTCCGCCGCCTTCAGGGGTCCACCCCTCCTTGGGCTTCACCCTGCACCGTCCCCCAGGATCTGCACGCCTTCCTCCAGAGGGTGGGCTTGTTGGACCTGCTAGCCAGCTCTGCACGGAGGCCCCCAGGGCAGGCACTGGAAATGAGGGACAGGAAGGAG